>NC_034190.2:53368635-53421135 GCF_002021735.2 Oncorhynchus kisutch | reverse complement strand
GGGGGGGGTGAAATCTCACCCCCAGGCCCCCGTGGGCGGGCACCCGCCCCCGCTCTGGAGAAGCAATATTGCTACTTTAAGTGTTACTTGGAAATGTTCCCCGTTGCTTTTACAAGGGGAAACAGTGTGTGTTTCTGGAGAGGCTAGCCAGTATTGTAGTTGACCGTCCCCTGTGCAGCTCCCCCCTCCTCCTCTCCTCCTCTCCTCCCACCAACCCTTTCTCTCTCTTTCACTACCGTCCTACCGTACGTCATCATGAAAAACCCACCGCCATGGAAAAGCGCACACATAGTTTCATCCCTTTCTCCCCCACCTTCTCCACCCTCTCTCTCTCCTTCTCCCATTTCTCTTTCTCCCTCTCTCTCTCTCTGCCCGCTCGCTCTTTCTCCCTCTCTCTCTCTCTGCCCGCCCGCTCTTTCTCCCTCTCTCTTTGTCTGTCTCTCCCTCTCTCTCTCTCTCTCTCTGTCTCTCCCTCTCTCTCTCTCTTTCTCTGTCTCTCCCTCTCTCTCTCTTTCTCTGCCCTCTTTTTTTATTGCTGCCTCTCTTTTTTCCTCCCATAAAAATCTGGCCCGATTTAAGGCTCTTTGTTAAGACAGAACCAATCATCAAAGGGCCTGATTAAAGAGGAACAGGTAAGAGTTTCTCGTTTGTGGCCCTAACGATACCAATAACTCTGCTAAGTGGAGCGATATTCTGTGGGTTATTGGGGAGGTGGGGCGGCGAGCACCAGATTAGGCGGTACCCCCCCCCCCCCCCCCCCCCCCCCCCACGCATCAAATGTTTATAAGTTTGTTAAGCAACAGGGCCGCCTGGTCATTTTTCATATCTGTCATGGTTCCACACCCCCACCCAAACCCCCACCACCAGAGGAACTTTTTCTCCCCATATTTGGGGCGGGGGAAATATTGCATATTTGTGCAGTTTTCCCTTGATACTTGCTTTTCATCAGGAACGGACCTCGGAATTGAAATATTGACTTACTCTGAGACAATGATATAGTCTCTGTGTGCACTGGACTGGTAGGGCCCGATCACTGAGCAACAGCCGCCCAATTCCACTCATTTTTTATTATCGTAGTCATACAGTTGTAGTCCAATGCACATTTATGTATTTAGGATTTTCTTACTGAATTTGAGAGGGTAGAGTTAACCATACATTTGGCCCTTCATTGCAGTTCAGGCCCAACTGAGCTGATCCAGAAGCAATCCAGAATTCAATCGAACCAGCACCGTGCTGCAAATAACATGAGGTGATGCAATTGTGTTCCCAACGGGGTGAAACGAAACGAAACAATCTCTTTGATTTGAATGCCATTGTGCACATGCTGCAGAGATTTTTCGCACTGCATATTTGATTTAAAGGAAGCTGGATGTCACAAAAGTACGGCTTGACTTGACCATACTAGTCTTCATGCTACACGCACGCACTCACACACGCACACACACACACACACACACACACACACACACACACACACACACACACACACACACACACACACACACACACACACACACACACACACACACACACACACACACACACAAAGAAGAGTGCATTCTACCACACAGTTAAGTCAGCCAGTGCCAAAGCTGCTCCACTAAAACGAGACGGCATCACCGAGTCAAGTCCCTGTGCCACAAGGAACATGTGTTTACGTGAGTGGATGCAGACTGCAGAAAATTGCTGCAGATCTCTATCTCTCCACGTCTAACTCTTTAGTGGGGCTGAATAAACAGAGCCTAGAACAGTTGGCCTGTTGTAGTACACCGTGATTTTCACATTTTCGCTTTAACGGCCTTTTGATCACACTTTTACTTGTCAATGTTACTATGGTAACATTGATCACCTGACAACGGTCATCACTGCTTAGTCAGTTTTTTATTTTAAGAATTGCATTGTTTGATAACATTTTAATATTTTCCTTTGGCGTTCCCTAATATAGTGTGGCATGTACGATACCTGTAGCCCATAGAAATGAGAATAGAAATGAAATTAAATAGAAATGAATAGAAAGGATATCTCCATTCAAGTCAATGATGGGATAATTGGTGGACCGGCAGCCATTTTAAGTGTACCCACTCCAGGACATCAAAGCAGGAAGTGTAACCTTCAATCTGACCTGTGATTTGTTGAGTCAACTGACATTACAAAATATACATTCCATTGTCATGAGCCACATCAGTTAGCATCATTTGAATGAACGTTCTACATTACCATGGCAATCCAGCATCAGTTGATGGAATATTCCAAAATACAAAAGGAAATGATTGCATCACAATACCAGGCAGCCATTGCGAGGCTACCCGTGAGCTTGGCACTCAGTTGCCCGGGTTTGAGCTTCCAAGCCCATTCTATTCATTCAGATTTCTATGCTCTAGCCTACATATCATCGTCTATATATTTATTTTCAATGCTCATAGGTAGATCATGTATGTCACGGTTATTTTTGAAGTCGAGTCTTGCGATCACTAATTGAATATTTTATCTGTCATGTTTGCTGTTATTGGATGATTTTTCATATATATTTTTTGGAATATTTTTGCAATGATATATTTTATGAAGTGGGGGGACGGGTTTGTTTCTTTCTCGCCAATGTCCTAAATAAGTCTTGTTGCTCTGAGAAATCTCAACGAGGTGTTACTTGTATGACCTTATCTTAATTGTGTTGTGAGTATATTGCCATGGTTTGCTGGTTCAGTATGAGTACACTGAAGTACACTGAAACGGGCAAGTGTGTGACATCCTTGGGGAGTATTTTAGGATATTTCATATCCTTTCGGGAAATGCAGAGTTAGTAAAGACTTTCTTGAGAGATATGATCCATCAAATAGCATAGATGATCAATGATCATTACAACATGAAATAGCAGAGATGATCAATTGTTATTACAGCATGAAATAGCAGAGATGATCAATGATCATTACAACATGAAATAGCAGAGATGATCAATGATCATTACAACATGAAATAGCATAGATGATCAATGATCATTACAACATGAAATAGCATAGATGATCAATGATCATTACAACATGAAATAGCATAGATGATCAATGATCATTACAACATGAAATAGCATAGATGATCAATGATCATTACAACATGAAATAGCATAGATGATCTATGATCATTACAACATGAAATAGCATAGATGATCAATGATCATTACAACATGAAATAGCATAGATGATCAATGAGCATTACAACATGAAATAGCATAGATGATCAATGATCATTACAACATGAAATAGCATAGATGATCAATTATCATTACAGCATGAAATAGCATAGATGATCAAGGATCATTACAGCATGAAATAGCAGAGATGATCAATGATCATTACAACATGAAATAGCAGAGATGATCAATGATCATTACAACATGAAATAGCAGAGACGATCAATTGTTATTACAACATGAAATAGCAGAGATGATCAATGATCATTACAACATGAAATAGCAGAGATGATCAATGATCATTACAACATGAAATAGCAGAGATGATCAATGATCATTACAACATGAAATAGCAGAGATGATCAATGATCATTACAACATGAAATAGCAGAGATGATAAATGATCATTTCAACATGAAATAGCAGAGATGATCAATGATCATTACAACATGACATAGCAGAGATGATCAATGATCATTACAACATGAAATAGCAGAGATGATCAATGATCATTACAACATGAAATAGCAGAGATGATCAATGATCATTACAACATGAAATAGCAGAGATGATCAATGATCATTACAACATGAAATAGCAGAGATGATCAATGATCATTACAACATGAAATAGCAGAGCGTTAATAAAAACTAACAACATCCATGATGGGACAGAGAGGAACAAGTCAGCTCATCTTAAAGCTCAGATGTAGTCTGACCCCTTGTTCTGGTTTGTGTGTAGAGAGAACGACCTGTCTTACGGGGGGGGGGGGATCCCCCCCCGTGTGTGTGTGTGTGTGTGTGTACACCCAATGTCTCTTTGTTTTCCAGCACGGCTAGCAATAACAGGGGTGTTTAAAAGAGTGCATTTACAATTTATCAAATAAATCTGATGCCTTCATGTCGCCGGGTTCTCTGGACGCACAGTAGTTTCCAATGGAATAACATGGACCAAACAAGCGGCCCATTGTGGGCCCAGCCAACGCCAGGACCCCCAAGGTGCGAATTAATGATTGACCCCTGATGTAATCAGGATAAATAGTTCCCCGTGAAAAGAGAGACGGGGAGAGAAAGAACAACATGGTGGAGGGAGAAAGGAAGGCACTATCTGGCGGAGGTTTTTTAAGCAGCCCTCCGGGAGACAGTGCTAACATCTCACTCCTCTTCAGAGACCAAAGCCAAGCACGCAAGTAAAAACGTCTTGGCTCAGCCGTCTCACGTCACTTTTTAACTTTCCTCCTCCTCTTCCTGGCCCCTTTCATTATGTTCCTGCTTACTTTTCTCCCCCTCTCCTTTTCTTTTCTCTTTATTTGTAGTGAATTTCATGGTCGAACATGGCCAAGCCATCGACTAGAATGTCACAGGGAAAAAAAGGGGGGAAGAAGATTTTTTTTTCTTCTGTGGTGATTAATTTTAACTTTCCCTTTTTTTTTTCTTTTTTTTTAGGTGAATTTTTATGAATAAGGGAACTGAGCTCGGAGGATCTTAACTTCTGGCCACAAGTCTCCTTTAAATCACATTGTGTTTTCGCTTGGCGCTCCGCTCCAGTGGTTTCTGTCTTACACAAATAATGTTTTGTTCATTAAAATTAGGGACGTTACCCCCCCCCCCCCACCACCCTTCTCGCTGCTCAATTTCGAGGTAGTGATCTGTGTGTTTCTGCTTCGAGGCTCTTAAAGTCTAACAGTATTTAATAGATTTTCCAACCCTCTCTTCGGTTGTTCAAATTGCGCTAGATGGGTCGGGTGCCAGCAAAAAGGAGAGAGATTTTTTTTTTTTGTGGTTCAAAAACACTTTTGATTCTTGAAAACTGCACCAGATAGGCCGCGGTTATAAAAGTTTAATTGATCTGTGAAAAGTGGAAGCTACTGCTGGCGTACATGTTTCCCTTCGCTTAATTGCCCGCCTGGTCTGGGCCCCTATGAAACCCTGATCATTAAAGAAAATGGGTAAAACGTTTATTTTCCCGAGAAAAAAAAGAAAATAAGAAAAATCCAATGGATGACGCAAAATTGGTCATAAATGCCTTCGTTTTACTGCCCAGATTTTATATGACAAGTTTCCCAGATCTGTCAGGACTCTCTCTCGCCAGTCGCTGGGAGCCTGTCACAGTGCTTTCATAGTTCACGTTTACATTCTAGACTTACATATCCGTTCATTCAGCAATTATTTTTTTCTCTCGATTTTACGAGCCAAAACCCAAGCGTTTATTGGAGCGAAAGCAGATAATTGATTTCAGATACTCCTTGCTGTCAATTATACGATATTCCATTCTCCTCAATTTCCTCATTCCAATGTCTAACTTCGGAGACTTTCTGTTCATACGGTAAATGCGGTAATGGTCATCATGAACAGCTCTTGATGTTTCAAAGTCACGTTAAATCAAAGATTATTGGTCGCGTACACATATTACACGGTCCCTGACAAGCAAACTGATAAATAAAACAAGTAGAAGTAAGCAAGTTCAACTGGCTAAAACTCCCGTCTTTATGTTTTCAACTTGCTTTAAGAGTTCAACGGCTGTGGATGCGAGCGCCAGGCCAGCCTCCGTTAGTCCTGAAGCGGTGTTATGTTGTTGGCAGGGCCGGTCGTGAGGAGGAGGGAGCCGGCTGATTGGAAACACTCCTGCAGTAATTGCGGAGCCTAGTTCAGACTGATTTCCCCAGCCTGTGTTTGGACAGCAAACTGCAGTTAGTGCTTCTAGCAAAAGACACCAGGACTTGTTCACTCCTCTCCACGCTGCCACGCTAGAGCCTGCCTGCTCCGTCCGTCGTCCAGGCAACCTATAAAGTGTTGTGAGTTTGGTATCAACAAAATCAACGGGTTTGTTACATTTGAGTGCTGCCCCTGGGTATTGACGTGCGTTTTAATTCGGAGATTTTCCACTTTTGTTTACGGCATGACACTTGCACCAGAAAGATATCTGCTACCTATAACTGTAGATGTTTCGTTGTTGAATTGTTTTGTTCATTTCATTTATTCAGTATCTTTCCAACTCCTGCTCCAACGTGTGTCTGTATATCTCCAAGTGATCTGCCCGTGACTCGGCGGTGGAGAGGTTTGTGCGTCTAGCTAGACTTGTGCCCCTCTAATTCTTTGTGCTCGTCACTGACTCTGGACGGTGGAATCCCAAATGCCGCAATTATGCTGTCAGCCACAGAACAGTGACAAACATAGGTGACTAATCTAAACTGGCGAGTGACTGGCAACACCTGGGTCATTTCTCTCCCATTAGCTGTAAGATGACCCTGTAGGAAATGGCGGTGGTTGTGACTGAATGGAACATCATGTCCCATCAGGGCTTCCTCTGACGGTGGGGAATGTCCTCACTAGGAATACTGTGGGCAGGCAGCCCTAACTGGGGCTGAAGCCTTTTAAGCTTTTCTGTCTTTCGCTTGTTTGGGTTGAGTGAGTCAGTTAGTAGAACGGGCCTAGATGGTTACGTTCTATTGGTGATTCTGTCTATAAAGTCCCTGTCTACAAAATACAGTTTGCCTTTTGGTGATATTGGTACATAGCCCTGTTGCTGAGACTGTGTCTTACAACATGGAGTGAGTTGGAGAGAATAGGTCAAGCATATTTCTCTCACTCTGAAGGCTTGTAGCAACTTTGTAGCAATTCCTCTCTCTTTCTCACTCTTTCTCTCTGATTCACAATTGACTTGCGTGGTTAAAGAAAGGTTGAATATAAGCTACAGAACTAACTCTCGTTCTCTTCACCTCTCTCAGATGACAGCGAAACAGTGGACAGCATGTACGAGACAGAGCCCCACCTCCTGGCGGGAGGGGCCGAGAGTGGCGAGGAGGAGACAGAGGACAGCATCATGTCCCCCATCCCTGTAGGACCCCCATCACCGCACCCCAACAACCACCATCACCACGGGCGCCACCATCACCACCACGAGGACCCCTTCACGCCCAAGGAAGGCTCGCCCTATGAGGTGCCCGTCTACATTCCCGATGACATTCCCATCCCCAGTGACCTGGAGCTGCGCGAGTCCTCGGTCCCCGGAGCGGGCCTGGGGATATGGGCCAAAACCCGGATCGGGATGGGAGAGTGCTTCGGACCTCACAGCGCACTGCAGAGTGCCACGGTCAAAGACGGCTCCTTCGGATGGGAGGTAGGTCGTGGTTTTGACGTTCTGTCTACGTTCTTTGGACGTCTTGGCTCAGTTTGTGGCTTATTTGAGTACCGACAGAGAGTGGTAAATATTCTGACTGAGCCTGAATGAAAGAAACGTGTTGAAGAATTAAGGGTCCTTTTCTGTTATGCGACCTTGAGAGAGTCAACGGTGCTTGAGACTCTTGGTCCTCAGCTCTTTTAGCCCGGTGAGACCGTCTAGCCGCCAAACGAAGATACTCCTTCCATTTGCATCTCCTGCTACCATTGGACCACCGTCGCCCTCTTTAAAATGAGTTGGTCGCCAACGTTGGAAAATCCAACTGATTACTGGAGGTATCAGCTTTTCGGTGCAGCCTCCCCCTATCCGTCCAACGGAGCGCGCCCGTTTGGTCACGCCACACGATGTGGAAATGGAAGAGGCGAGCAGCCAGCCCGTATTGAACTATTCATTTTCATTTCAACATGACATTAGAGGATATTGAAGTTGCTCATGGAGTGAATGATTTTCTCTCTCCGTCTCTCTCTCTCTCCTCCTTCCTCTTTCTCTCTCTCTCTCTCTCTCCTCCTTCCTCTCTCTCTCTCTCTCTCTCTCCTCCTTCCTCTCGCTCTCTCTCTCTCCTCCTTCCTCTCTCTCCCTCTCTCTCTCTCTCTCTCTCTCTCTCTCTCTCTCTCTCTCTCTCTCTCTCTCTCTCTCTCCCCCCCTCCCTCTGTCTCTCTCCACCGCAAGGCTAATCAGACCAGAATCTTCCCGGGTCGGATTCTCATTTCAGGAGCCTGCCGTTTTGGTCAATCACATATATAGTCGGATATTTTACAGCATTTCCTTCACATGTAATTACGCACTCTGAGCTAATCACGTCACAAAAAGGTTGGGTATAGTTTGGAGGCAGCCACTTCGGACAGGGTGTACCGTATATTATGTAGGCTGGCTGAGACAACCGTCATATGCAGTTGCTCTCGCTCTCTCCTTCTCTTTTTCCTCCTCTAGTCCTGTACGGGAGACGAAACATTTGCCGATTAGAGAGGCGAGGCACACGCTACATGGCACAAAGCCACGGAAAGCGTTTTCCTCTGGAAAGTTCATATTATGACTAGACCTACGGGGCACGCATAGGCCCCCCACTCTCCTTTTTTCTTTCTCTCTCTCTCTCTCTCTCTCTCCCTCTGAAAGCTATACTCTCACTCTTTATGTCTTTCTCTCTCTCTCCCCCTCTATCTCTCTCCTCTGTCTGTCTGTCTGTCTCTCTCTCTCTCTCCTCTCTCTCTCTCTATCTCTCTCTCTCTCTCTCTCTCTCTCTCTCTCTCTCTCTCTCTCTCTCTCTCTCTCTCTCTCTCTCTCTCTCTCTCTCTCTCCCTCTATCTCTCTCTCTCTCTCTCCCCCTCTATCTCTCTCTCTCCCTCTGAAAGCTATACTCTCACTCTTTCTGTCTTTCTGTCTGTCTTTCTCTCTCTATCTCTCTCTCTTTCCCCCTCTATCTCTCTCCTCTCTGTCTCTGTCTGTCTGTCTCTGTCTCTGTCTCTGTCTCTGTCTCGGTCTCTCTCTCTCTCTGTCTCTCTGTCTTTCTTTCTGTGTGTAAGCTGCTCCTGCCTTACCCTGTACAACACTCATGTTACAGGCCCAAAATGACTGCTGAACATTGTTTACATTGATTCTGAGGGGTCGGCCTGCTGCTCCCTGGCAAAATGACCAACTGAAGAGGTTCTGATAGCTCCAGACAGAGATCATTGTCTGTATATGAGTATTTTATTTCAATACTGTTCTAGCCAATAATTCAGCTAGTCAGGACCTCGTTCAAAATACATAGTTTACAGTGTGTCAATTATTTTGCACGTTTTGGATTCGATTATTTTTGTTGTTGCTGAGTGGTGTGATTTTCCTTCTGGCTACATTGGCTTTATCTGTCCATCTAAGGTCACGCTCTGTCCTTTTTCTTTGCCGTTTCAAAAAACGTATCAGTTTGTTCCAGCGCTGGGCACACCACCAACAGCAGGTCCCAAACATTTCTCCTCCCGCCATCGAAATCCCACCTCGACATCGTCTCGCCTGTGTTTGGAAGAGACATCCTGTCTCTCTCTCTCTCTCTCTCTCTCTCTCTCTCTCTCTCTTTTAGGTCCCTTATCAAAGATAGCCATAACAGCCCAGCCATCGATAGCCATCACGAAACTCCTCCAGGAACGCTCCCCACACCGCCTCTGGTCTTAGAAAAATAGACAGGCCTACAGAGAGAGGGAGGGAAGGAACAGAGGAAGAGAGAGGGCGAGAGAGAGGGAAGGGAGAAGAGAGACCGGGGAGATGGGGCACTAAGAAAGCAGGGGGGGAGGTCAGTGCTGTTAATGGGCCTTGATGGAGGGGGGCCCACTGTGGCCCACTGTCTGTCAGTCTGTCCCCTCTAGCCCCAACTGAATAGGTTGGGGGGGGGGGGCTTGTTATGAGAGATAATATTTGATTAGATCCCAGATCTCCTTTGTCTAAACGTGTTCCTATCTACAGAATGCTCAGGGTAGGGTTTTAGTAGTCGTCATTGTGGGAATTGAATGGGAGTTGAAAGGATCGTATACTGTGCAGGATCCACCTATTGAATGGGAGTTGAAAGGATCGTATACTGTGCAGGATCCACCTATTGAATGGGAGTTGAAAGGATCGTATAATGTGCAGGATCCACCTATTGAATGGGAGTTGAAAGGATCGTATACTGAGCAGGATCCACCTATTGAATTGGAGTTGAAAGGATCGTATACTGTGCAGGATCCACCTATTGAATGGGAGTTGAAAGGATCGTAAACTGTGCAGGATCCACCTATTGAATGGGAGTTGGTTAGAGTTGTGACACAGACAGGTGTGTGTAATGATAGTATGTAGAGTTAAGGGGACGTGTGACTTGTGTGAATGCATGAGGTCTGTGTGTAATTAGGCTTGGGTAGAGTTAATGGGCAGTGTGAATTGGGCTCTATGGGTGAAAAGCTCAGGTGGGTGTGGGAGCGTTAGTGAGAGTGTGTGTGTGTTAGAAATTGCGTGCGCGTGTGTGCGTCTCTCAGTGTGCGTGTATGTCTCTTGACGTCTGTGTGTGATCAGCCCTGGAGCACGGCACGGCCACCGCCACCATCCGTTTCTGGATAATGAGAATGATCCAGGTGGACAGAACAGAACAGAACAGAGAAGAGAAGAAAAGGAAGCCCAGTCTTGTCTGTCCCGGGGCGTTGGGCGATGCCGAGGTGTTAACTCGGACTCATTTCCCCGAGACGGACAGCTCAATCTAGGAGATGCTTAGCTCGGGGCAACGTCCATTCAGCCTGTCCCTCCGCTCCCCCCACTGCAACGGCAGAGCCACCCGGAGTCATCCATTTAAAAGCTATTATGCTCCCCTTTATCACAACATAATATAACGGCCGGGCTCCGCAAAAGAACCGATTTTCAATCAAGCTGTGCGCACGGGCCCTTGTCTGGAAGGCCTCTCTGCTATGGGACTGGGAGGGATCCTTCAGAGTGACACAGCCTATTGTGGAAGCAGAGTTTGGTCCCGGATCAGGTATTGACAGGAGCAGGTGGGCGTACAATAGAGGTTCACACTGCTGCTCCTCTCCTGTTCTTCTCCCCCTTCGCAGCACACACTGGAGCCCACTGTCAGCTCACACTCCCTCTGGGAAAGGGAGGGAGGTAGAGGGCACTGGGAGAGAGGGCACAAGTGAAAAGTGTGTGTGTGTGTGTGTTGCATGAATAGATACTATATGTGTCAGTGTGTGCGTTTAAAAAAGTTTTTTAATGAATGTGTGTTTGTGTGTGTGTGTGTGTGTGTGTGTGCATGCACGCTTGAGTGTGAGTGTGTGGACACCTGGAGAGTGTTTTTATTTTTTAAATTTATTTATTTATTTGTTTTTTTAAACAGAGTCCAAGATCCTCCAAAGTGGTACAATATATTCTCACATATGCGTGTGTGTGTTTAATGACACGTAAAGCCCCATATCCACAGACTGTTAGTAACAGAAGGATGTCCCAGCGATGGAACAAAGACCCGTCTCTCTAGTGATCCGTGATCCAAACTTATCCAAACTGTCAAATAACTCAATCAAATATCTTCAGTTTTGTCTCGGGCTGCCGAGGGAACGCAGCAAAGCCCAAATCAAACAAGCGCAGATCCCTTTCCAAAGCTATATTAATGGTGTTTACTCACCCTTCTCCTAACCCCGTTGCAGGGCGTGTCAACTCCGTGACAGGGCCTTTGTCACTCCGACACCTTTTACTTTTGTCATCTCGCCCTTTCTCTTTGTCCTGCATCTCAAGTGTTTGCTATCTCAAAGAAGGCACTTGTGCCGAGTCAACAAATGATTCAGTGGTCGCTGATAAAAATCTCTCTCCATGTGAAGACGGAAAGGAAAGCGCCTTGCCGTGTCTTCACATTGTCGGAAATAGCTCTGCACAATTAAGAGAGTCTTTGTAGGGCGTAATGACCTCCTGGTGATTGATCTGGCTGGTGTTGGTCGAGTGAATCGCATAAGTTTGCTGTGTGCAAGTGACTATTTGTGTTTGAAATGGTCCTGTGGTGAATGTGATACCGTTCGGACTCTTTTTTTTTTATCGTCTAGGGACTAACATCGAGTCTTTTAATGTGACCTGCCATGTGGGCCTGCACTGTTAAACATCTTGAGTGTTTCAACTTGTTCAAAAATATGAGTTATCAGCACAGACTTGTTGAAGTTGAAATGGCAACCCTTTTTGACGGGCCATGTGTCATGCCTTCCACAGATTGATGTGGTACACACACACATATATATACACACACACACACACACTAACATGTCCCATTACCCGGGTGTATGACACCCGTCGGCCATACCTCCTCCCAGCTTCAAAGGGTCTCGAACCCTTAAGGACCTTGGGATGACTTTGTTGCCGGGCAGATTAGGACTTTTTCTTTGTTTGTGCTTATAGCGTTTGAGTGTTTTTCCATATCAGCATCATTCATCCGATGAGAGTGAAGAAAAGGAAGAGAAAAAAAAGTGCCTGTCGTTCTTTTCTCTCTCTCGTATTTACCTTACTGTTGACTTAGCGATACGCCAAGGCGTTAGATGGGAACTCTTGGGCAGCCGGCGGGACTACGTGACAGACACTCAGCGCTCCATGGACGTTGCTCATATTTCTCCGCCTGCATTCTTTTGTGCCCTGATCCCTGGGATGACAGCTTCCTTTTCACGCCAGCGCTTGGTTGGCCCTTTTGTTTGCTAGCTAAAACGCTAGCTAATGTCCTCTTGGAACCCGGGCGAAGACATTGGGCCCCGCCCTGACACTTATCTGTCCTGACCCTACCGCTCACCTCCAGCACTGTTTGCTCGCCTTTTGTGTCGGAGGAATTGCTGAGCCCTGTATACCCAGCATGTGTCAAGATAGCGCTCTAGGGGTGATCAAGGCGCAGTTTGCAACATGTTTGGTCTGTTTGCCGACGAGGTGTTTTTTTGTGCTTTTTATCTCGAGCCGGGCCACAAGACTAATGTTACCTAGCTGATAGGGCAGAAACCACCAAGGACTTTAGGGGACACCGAATAGACAAACCGAAAGGAATGGCGAGTAGTTGACAGAGAGAGGGAATTAGCTAGTTCCCCCGATTCAAACGACTGCAGATACGCGGAATCCGGCCGCGCTATGCGTTTTCACTTTGAATATTTGTTCTATTTTGTGGGAAGATGTGGTTTTGAATCAATATCCAATGTCTGTATGTCAGATGTACACCTTTCAAGGTAAGGTGCTGACTAACAGAATGTACAACTTATCGCCATAACGATAGCACCTTCATCTGTGAGGGGAATGGTTTCTGAGTAAGCCCAGTGTGGTTTGCGTTTATCTGCAAATTGATCAAAATGTTGTCTGTTCAGACGATTTTAGCATGTTGTACCAAGAATACACTGTTTCTTATCAGTCAAGACCATATATTGGGGGGGCTTTACTTGGCTCATCGCACTTTAGCGACTCCTTGTGGCGGGCCGGGTATCTGCAGGCTGACCCCGGTCGTCAGTTGAACAGTGTTTCCTCCGACATATTGGTGCGGGTGGCTTCCGGGTTAAGTGGGCAGGTGTTAAGAAGCGAGGTTTGGTGGGTCATGTTTCAGAAGACGCATGACTCAACCTTACCTTCCTGAGCCCATTGGGGAGTTGTGGCGATGAGACAAGATTGAATGAAATTGGGGAGAAAATAGGGGTAAAAAATAAAATAAATACCATGTGTTGATCCAGAGAACATAGACTGTCGCCCTATTCCTTTCCAGTGGACCTTCACCTCTTCTGTAGACCACCTCTTCTGTAGATCACCTCTTCTGTAGACCATGTTGGTGGTCTACAGTGCAAGTACTACTTGAAACCATTTCACATATGTTATCCTGGCGTGATTGAGCTAGCCTGGCAGCCGTGTGGGCCTGGGTGGGCATGGGCGGGCGGGTGGGCCCAACCCCTCACCAAATTTCCTGTCTACCCCATAGCAAAATGTATAGAATTGCAGGAAATTATCTTTAAAACTGCACTATTTTATCTCAGCCTCGTGGCGAAATGTGTAGAATAGCATGAAACTAGCTATACATTATTACTTTTTTTGGGCCACCAAAATTTCTGCAGGCCCACCCACCAACGAATTTCTGGCTACACTACTGTAGCCTGGTGAAATAGAATAGTCACAAGAGTGCAAACCCCACACATCTAGCACTAGACTAGAGCAAACGCTAAAAGTACTTGAAAATGTTTGAATAGTATGTGAACCCAATACTGGTAGACCTCGTGGGGAATATGAAGCCATGGGCTCTCCAGGTTAATGGATCATTAGAGCATAGTATTTTACTAATCAAATTAGAGCACGACTCCGAGGTCAAAAGAGCAGCAGTATTTTGGGTATATTTATAAAAGCATAGGAAAGGATCATTGTTTACCACCGTCAAATTATATTGCATTAATTATATTAAATTATTATATATAATGTAACATAGAATAAATATATAATAGTGATAATTTATATTAATAACAATTCATATTGTAATTAACAATGATACTAATGAGGACTGAATTATTACAATAGTTAATAATTTGTCATTATTCTTGACATTAATATTACCTAAATATTTGTTTATGTACATTCATCTCCAGGTTGTTTTAAGATGGTACATAATATTATTTCCAAATTGTAAGGAGTAATGTTGGCATCTGTGTTTCCTTTCCCACAGTAAAATGCCATGAAATGGATATCAGCCTTGTGGTATTTAACAACCCTATTGACCAACACTGTGTGGTTTTCTGTATCACGGTTATACCTGATAAACCCAAGTATAATAAACATGAACAAAATATATACGAAAAAACAGAGCAAGCATAACACCACAGTTTCAGTCCTGAGGTTGTATTCTCTTCCATTCGCGTTCATTTTATGTAGGTTTTAAACATGCCATTAGCCAATTTAATCCAATTTTCCCAGCCTTCGGAGCACTCCAGTGGAACAGATTCCATCTAATATTAAACATATGGGCCCTGTTGCCTTAGAAACATCGCAGCAGCTTTTTAGGAGCTGTTAAAGAAAGACACATCATTTTTTTAAAAACATTTTCTTTGCGTCTCTCGTCCCCTCGAACCGATGTCAATTATCCCTCTGAACATGGTAATTGATAACGAGGAAGCAAGCAGCAAATTAAATGTCAGGTTTGATTAGAACGCTGATGCCTTATCATTTCTTCATAACTCGCTACCAGCGTCTGTTAATTAATCTCAGGACCCCCAGATGAAATGAAAGAGTATCTCAGGAGGAAGTGAACGGAAGAGAAAGTCATCCATTTTTGATCGAGCGGTCGAGCGGCTCAATAAATATTGTCCCTCCAAATTGTTGATGTTATTATTTGGCCATTGGTTTCACTGCTCCCGTCGACTCTGAGCCACTTTGTCTCTCAATAGAGTCTCTTGTCTAGCCTCAAACTCCAGCCCCTCCAGTCTCTTAACTCACTCACTCTTCAACAATGTCATCCTTTATGTCGTTTCCCTTCTGTTAGCCGCCGCGTGGCGCGTAGCTCGCACAGACTTGCTTTAACTAATGCTCAGGCGATTATGTGTTCCTAAACATTAATTTAATACCCCTCCTCGCTCCCCTGTCCTCGGTGGCCAAAAGCAGGTAACTCCTGACCAATTCCTCCCACCCTCCCCTACCTCCTCCCTCCTCTGTATCCCAGTGAAAACCCATCATTCATGGCTGTCCTGATGAATAGCCACATCATTGCCGCGTTAGCCCCGGGCCACGGCAGACAATGATATTGCTCTGTGGCCGGGCCAGAAAATGATGACATTTGTCAAAGGCTGTTTATGTTGTTAATTAGATTGATGCTTACACTTGGAAATGGGACTTGGTCCTGCATGATAGCATTCACCCCCCCCCCCCCCCCTCCATTTCATGAATTAGCCATGAAGCTGCTTTCATTTCCTTCTCGGCTCGGCTGCTTGCTTTTTGCTTTCCCACCATGTTTTGCCGTGTGAGAAAGAACAAAAAAAATGTGTATGTTTGTGCGTGCTTGTGTGAGGGAGAGCGAGCGTGTACGTGCATGACTGAGTTAGTGGAAGAGGAGGTGTCAGAGAAGGGTCAGAGCAGGGTTTGGCACGGCCCCACAGCCAGCCCATACGGCGAGGGCTTACCCAGCTTAAAGTGCCACACACAGCAGAGAGAGCTCACTAACCAGCTCCACCACCACCTGTACAGAGACAGACATGTCAGAGCCCCATGGACAAACCCTCTGTTGTTCCCCTAGCCCCCCTGCCGATACTCCCCCCGCTCCCACTCCACCCCACCTCCAAATTAAAGAAAGAGTTTAACTTTCAATCCCCACACAACCCGCTTTTATGGGCTTGAAGTATTTCCTAAACATTTCCAAGAAAGAGAATGGCGACGCTGGCCTATTAATCGGGTCCCCGCGGCTGTTGTGATTACTATTTCCGATCACAACGCTGTCAACACCGTAATAACGGCAGATTTAGACGACAGAGGTGAGAATGTATTGTTCTACCACGTTGGAGATCTTGGACATTGTTTTAATTAAAACAACCACTCTCCAGGTGTCCACACACGCACTTTAAAGAGAGCTTGCACGCAAACACACCCACGAACACACACTCGCACACACTGGCAAACAGACAAACCACTGATTGTTATT
This sequence comes from Oncorhynchus kisutch, assembly GCF_002021735.2. NCBI lineage: Eukaryota > Metazoa > Chordata > Actinopteri > Salmoniformes > Salmonidae > Oncorhynchus > Oncorhynchus kisutch. Next base: position 53,404,675 of record NC_034190.2, on the reverse strand, counting down.
CTTTCCTCAAGTTGACTATTTGGAATAACAGCACGGACCGAGGAGTGAAGCATAATGACGACATGCCATTTGAAAAAACGTGTTGAATTGTTGAAATGTCAAATTGGTCTTTACTTTGGAAAGGGTGTGGAGTCGGTCGAGTGATTTTTGGTCAAATCCTCCTACACTGTCAATGGGGGGGTTGAGTTGCCCATACAGTCTATTTATTTTTCTGCATCTCGGCATCTCTCATCCTCCCTATTATAATAATACATAGGTTTTATATAGCGCTCTTTATGGACCCAAAGTCGATTTACAATTGTTTCAAAAATCTCTCTCTCTCTCTCTGTCTCTGTCTCTGTCTGTCTCTCTCTCTGTCTCTCTCTCAGATGACTCTAAGTCTCTCTCTCTCTCTCTCAGATGACTAAGTCAGGAGTAGTAGCTTTTTGTCCATGAATCATCCCAGGCCTTGCCCTCTTGTCTCCCCTGTCCAACCCATATCTGTAAATCTGTCACAACTCCTCCACAGCACATATTTCACATGAATTTCCATCTATGGTATTCCTTGTTTTGCTTTAAGGAATACATCAATATATACAGTACCAGTCAAAAGTGTGGACACACCTACTCATTCAAGGGTTTTTCTTTATTTTGACTATTTTCTACATTGTAGAATAATAGTGTAGACATCAAAACTATGAAATAACACATATGGAATCATGTAGTAACCAACAAAGTGTTCTTCAAAGTTGCCTCGATGACAGCTTTACACACGCTTGGCATTCTCTCAACCAGCTTCACCTGGAATGCTTTTGCAACTGTCTTGAAGGAGTTCCCACAAATGCTGAGCACTTGTTGGCTGCTTTTCCTTCACTCTGCGGTCCGACTTATCCCAAACTATCTCAATTTGGTTGAGGTCGGGTGATTGTGGAGGCCAGGTCATCTGATGCACCACTCCATCACTTTCCTTCTTGGTAAAATAGCCCTTACACAACCTTGTCCTGTTGAAAATCAAATGATAGTCCCACTAAGCCCAAACCAGATGGGATGGCGTATCGCTGCAGAATGCTGTGGTAGCCATGCTGGTTAAGTGTGCCTTGAATTCTAAATCAATTACAGACAGTGTCACCAGCAAAGCACCCACCACACCATAACACCTCCTCCTCCATACTTTAGGGTGGGAAATACACATGTGGAGATCATCCGTTCACCCACACCGCGTTTCACAAAGACGGCGGTTGGAACCAAAAATCTCCAATTTGGATTCCAGACCAAAGGACAGATTTCCACCAGTCTAATGTCCATTGCTCATGTTTCTTGGCCCATGGAGTCTTCTCTGAACAGTTGATGTAGAGATGTGTCTATTACTTGAACTTTGTGAATCATTTATTTGGGCTGCAATTTCTGAGGCTCGTAACTCTAATGAACTTATCCTCGGCAGCAGAGGTAACTCTGGTCTTCCGTTCCTGTAGTGGTCCTCACGAGAGCCAGTTTATCATACCACTTGATAGTTTTTGTGACTGCAGTGTGTATATATACAGTGGGGCAAAAATGTATTTAGTCAGCCACCATTTGTGCAAGTTCTCCCACTTAAAAAGATGACCTATTTTCATCATAGGTACACTTCAACTATGACAGACAAAATTAGAAAACAAAATCCAGAAAATCACATTGTAGGATTTTTAATACATTTATTTGCAAATTATGGTGGAAAATAAGTATTTGGTCACCTACAAACAAGCAAGATTTCTGGCTCTCACAGACCTGTAACTTCTTCTTTAAGAGTCTCCTCTGTCCTCCACTCGTTACCTGTATTAATGGCACTTGTTTGAACTTGTTATCAGTATAAAAGACCACTGATAATCTCCCTCGATCTGGGGCTCCACGCAAAATCTCACCCCGTGGGGTCAAAATGATCACAAGAACGGTGAGCAAAAATCCTAGAACCACACGGTGGGACCTAGTGAATGACCTGCAGAGAGCTGGGACCAAAGTAACAAAGCCTACCATCAGTAACACACTACGCCGCCAGGAAATCCTGCAGTGCCAGACGTGTCCCCCTGCTTAAGCCAGTACATGTCCAGGCCCGTCTGAAGTTTGCTAGAGAGCATTTGGATGATCCAGAAGAAGATTGGGAGAATGTCATAAGGTCAGATGAAACCAAAATATAACTTTTTGGTAAAAACTCAACTCGTCGTGTTTGGAGGACAAAGAATGCTGAGTTGAATCCAAAGAACACCATACCTACTGTGAAGCATGGGGGTGGAAACATCATGCTTTGGGGCTGTTTGTCTGCAAAGGGACCAGGACGACTGATCCGTGTAAAGGAAAGATTGAATGGGGCCATGTATCATGAGATTTTGAGTGAAAACCTCCTTCCTTCCATCAGCCAGCATTGAAGATGAAACGTGGCTGGGTCTTTCAGCATGACAATGATCCCAAACACACCGCCCGGGAATCGAAGTAGTGGCTTCGTAAGAAGCATTTCAAGATCCTGGAGTGGCCTAGCCAGTCTCCAGATCTCAACCCCATAGAAAATCTTTGGAGGGAGTTGAAAGTCTGTGTTGCCCAGCAACAGCCCCAAAACATCACTGCTCTAGAGGAGATCTGCATGGAGGAATGGGCCAAAATACCAGCAACAGTGTGTGAAAACCTTGCGAAGACTTACAGAAAATGTTTGACCTCTGTCATTGCCAACAAAGGGTATATAACAAAGTATTGAGAAACTTTTGTTATTGACCAAATACTTATTTTCCACCATAATTTGCAAATTCATTAAAAATCCTACAATGTGATTTTCTGGAATTGTTTTTCTCATTTTGCCTGTCATAGTTGAAGTGTACCTATGATGAAAATTACAGGCCTCTCTCATCTTTTTAAGTGGGAGAACTTGCACAATTGGTGGCTGACTAAATACTTTTTTGCCCCACTGTATAGGACGCTTCAAAACCTTATTCCTTATGATTTATATTTTGACTGTCTCTTTTGACATTCATGAATGTGTTATTCAATGCAACTAATTCAATAGTTAATCAAATCATTCCCCCCCCCCCCAAAAATGTATACCTACAGATGTCCTGAAATTCCAAATCAAGTAGCTTAATGATCAATGGTATGATCATCTTATTTGACTTTTAGGGGTTCAACTTGGAATGGTTGGAGAGGGTGAACTCAGTCAGACAGTCAGGAGGAGGAGGCTGTGAAACTGTTTGTTTTCTCTCTTTTGTCTCCACAACACTGGACAGCCCAGCCACTCAATCACCATGTCCTTCCATAGCCTGTCTCATGATCCTGCACTTCGTCTTCTTCATTAGAGGAAGTGCGCTGACGTCTGAAACCACCGGCCTGGTGCGTGTGGTGCACCGTTCCACTCCGTACCATTCCACGCGATAAAGAGAAATCCTGTTTGAGCTGCATGAGCTTGACCTGCCCCAATGTGACCGTGTGCCTGTGCCAGCTGATATGACAAAGCACTTTAGCGATTCACTACGTCCCAACCCAGCTCAACTCACCTACCTCATATTCACTTTGCGATTTACAAATGACTCTTTCGGGGTTTTGCTCATCTCTCAATGACTACGACATTTACTTCACGTTTTGGTCATTCTGATAAATGTGCACCAGAGGAATGTCTACAACTCATATCCTTGATTGATCGTTTGGATCTCAATGAAACGGTATTTTATAAAACATTTCCACATATTTTCATGGTGAAATACTAGAATAAATGAGTAAAATAGAATACAATTCCAATAAGTGAATCTACCCTCTTCTGGCGGGAGGGAACAATGCAGCGGGGAGAGAGAGCCTTTCACAGGATCACAGCTAGGCTGCCCTTTCTCTCTCCAGCTTAATGCAGAGGCTAGAGACACTCCCCTTCTAACTTGGGTCCTACACACACACACACACACATACGAACACACACACACACACATACGAATACACATACGTATGCACGCACACGCACGCACGCACGAACACACAGAGGACTAGACAAACAAGTCCGCACACACACACACTTAGCTCAACCTTTAAGTGCTCCAGCATTGCAGAGTCAGCTGCTCTCCAGTCCACTCACTCCTTCCCTGTGGTGTAGGGGGCTAGAGACAGGGCCCTCACCATCCCAGTGGCCTCTCTCTCTCTCTCTCTCTCTCTCTCTCTCTCTCTCTCTCTCTCTCTCTCTCTCTCTCTCTCTCTCTCTCTCTCTCTCTCTCTCTCTCTCGCCACCTCTCTGCACTCCTGCCCCCTCCTCCCACACACACACTAATATGATGGATCACCACAGGGCCTATTGAGTCTTCAGCACACAAACACACACACACCTGCCCCTCTCGACTAAAAGTCTTCAAGGTTTCAAAAATATCTCTTTATAACTTTCTGATACCGTAGATATGATATTCTATAATATCATTCTTTAAGTATGTTCAGCATTGATGCTCAACATGTCATTTGTCAAAATATTTCTGAGTGGCTGATCTATCCCAACATGGCGACTGTGGAATGTTGTCTTTAAGACACTGAGAGCATATGCACTTTTAGGTATGTTTTTTATTGATTCCCACTCTCCCCTCCCTCCCCACTCTCCCTTCCCTCCCTCTCTTTCCTCCCGCTCCTTTCCTTGGCCAGTCTCCCCCCCTTTGTCTCCTGATCTTCTCCTGGGCTCTGGGGTCCCGGCGCTTCTAATTCCGCCTTATCAGTGAAGTAATTTAGCCGGCACAGCTTGGGTTTCTGTCGCACGGCGAGCGCCCCATTGTCCTGCGCAGCTGTAGCCCAGATAAACTCTCAGACGGAACAAAGTCCGCATGACCTTTAACAAACCCAAATCTCACTTTTTCCCCCAACACCCGCCGAAATCATTTCTGAAGAGTTTGGGTTTGAGCTGGTCCTGGTGGCAATGCGGAGGGCCTAAGGAGAGAGAAGGATAAGTGGGGGGTTTGGGAGTGTGTGTGTGTGGAGGGGGGGGGGTCAGAGAGGCTTGAGCAAGCGTGAGAGGGACAGGGAAGAGGGATTAGGATGCCTGACTGGCTCTGTCCAGTGGCACTCGGGGAAGGGGCTGGGAAATAAATTGCAAGCAAAGCATTAAACAGTTTTTTCCTCTGGATGTGCATGGGGAGGGGCTGGGAAATAAAGTGCAAGCAAAGCATTCAACAGTTTTTTCCTCTGGATGTGCAGGGGGAGGGGCTGGGAAATAAAGTGCAAGCAAAGCATTCAACAGTTTTTTCCTCTGGATGTGCAGGGGGAGGGGCTGGGAAATAAAGTGCAAGCAAAGCATTCAACAGTTTTTTCCTCTGGATGTGCATGGGGAGGGGCTGGGAAATAAAGTGCAAGCAAAGCATTCAACATTTTTTTCCTCTGGATGTGCAGGGGGAGGGGCTGGGAAATAAAGTGCAAGCAAAGCATTCAACAGTTTTTTCCTCTGGATGTGCAGGGGGAGGGGCTGGGAAATAAAGTGCAAGCAAAGCATTAAACAGTTTTTTCCTCTGGATGTGCAGGGGGAGGGGCTGGGAAATAAATTGCAAACAAAGCATTAAACAGTTTTTTCCTCTGGATGTGCAGGGGGAGGGGCGACAGTGGTGGGATACTTTATATAAGACCTGACCACGTTCACCTTCCAACCCATGCTCAACTGCTCTTCAATGACAATGACTGACATCGGTGTCAGATCGGGCCAGGATGTGGTCCCGAACTCTTTCTGACTGTCTGTCATTGTCACCGTAGAGCGGCATTACACCCGAGGTTGAATGTTCCCGGTAAACCTTTGTGAGATGAAAGCAACTATTTTCTCGATTCAGGTTTTGAAGTACTTCTTGGGTGTAATGCCGTCATTTTTTCGCTCGCTTTAACTTTGAAGGTTGCACTTGATCACTAGTCCCGGTTCCCAAACATACCACAAAATACCAGAAGTTATTTACAGAAGGACTGTTTCAATTCCAGCAATTCCCTTTTGGTTGTTATCATGTCCAACCTCACTCCTCCACGTTGGCACCCAGCCCAAGTGCAGTCTGCGCGGGATTGTTGCTTTGACACAGGGGAACGGTGAAGAGGAACGGTTGAAGTGTAGTGGCCAGGGGAGGGGATGAAGAGGGTTAGGGAGGGGGGACAGGGGTAGAGATCGAGCACGCTGGAGAGAGCACATGAAAAAAGGGGCCCTTCTTTTTTTAACCACTGTCATCCTTCAAAAAAAGAAAAACAACCTCAATGAGCACTCCAAGATTTAAATCCTACACAGTCCCAGCATCTGTCCATCAGGGGCAGCTAATGAAAAGCTCCAAGAGAGGGTTGGTGGTGGTGGGGGATGGATGGGAGTATGACAGGCCCAGACCTGGTGATTGAATGAGGAGTTGGGATGGGATGGGGGGGGGTGGGAGGGTGGTAGTTGAAGTGGGTCGTCCATGGGTCGTCCATGCCCCCGGCCGGCCCACTCCACTCCACCCCACCACTCCATGGCCTTGGTCAGGGCGGCCCTTGAGCACCGGCCGGGCTGGGCAACGAGACGACGGGGGTTCCCAGGGAGATGAGCGGCACGGAGGAGCCCACGAGGGATTAACTTTTCACATGGCTGGGAGGGCCGCGCCTGAAAAGACCTGACAACCCCGACGGCTTTATTAAAAAAGCCCCAAAGAGGAGAGGGAAGGAAGGAGGGAGGGAAGGAGGAGGAGAGAGGGGGGAGGGGGGAATTCTTCACATGGCCCTGAGAGAGGGATTTTGTCTATAGGGTGTCTTTTCTCTTTTTTTTTAAAGAACGACCCACTTGGTTTTAGAACGACCAAATTGTTCCCTGCTCTTTGCTGTGCTTGAGCTCCCTGTCTAGAGATGTGGGTGGCTGCTGCTGGTGCAGATTGCTGGCTCCTGTCACTGAAATGGGCCTGAGATGTTGTCTAATGAGAACATTACAGGTGAATTTGACATTTCTTCAGCAGATTGCATACATACTTCTTTGCATAAGTACTTGCGTGTACAAATCAATATTATGTTGCAATAGTCAACTGAAGTCTCCCCTTGATAGTATTGTCATACATCCGTCATTGGTTCTACCACACGACATCATCAATTTGACATCTTCCTTACACGGCTGTCTTCATTACACTTCTTTCGAAGGGACAACTTTTTGGCGGAAGTCATGGAAACTTTACCTGCTTAAGGTTCTAATTCTCAATCTGGCGAGACCCGCCCTGTTTCCTTCCCCGATGAATCGCCTCTCTCAGTTTGCACTGTGAGAAAAGAGTGGAAATCAAAACAAACGGTCCCAGAGAGATTGGGTTGGCTTTCTGGCGGTGGGCAGATCAGCCACCAGACCTCCCCTGTACTGTGGCCACCTAATACCGCTCCTCTACCTGGCCAAGCCAAGGCAGAGTGGCTGGACAGCAGGGTCAGAGAAGGTAGCACGGTGTTACCTTTCAGCCCGCACAGCTTCCTACACTACCTCAACATAGCTTTGTTCCTCTGTCGCCGAGGGCACACATTTTTAGGACAGTTTTTTGGGGGGGTGTTATACACAGAAACTACATTTTTTTGAAATATGTTTTTAGGTAACCTTTAAATACGATACATTTATTGACAAGCGGCCGATAGCTTGGATCTTGATCTCCTGGTTTCACTTCGGGATTTGACGTAATTGGATGAACGTCGATTTTTGACCCATTAATTCCGTGTGGTTACAGGGTTCATTCCGCGTGGTTATGGGGTTATAAAACAGAAACGACACAAAGGTTTAAGTTTAGGTATGAGTCCTGAGCGGTTTGGTGAAAGCATGTCATCAAATACTATCCTTGCTTTCTCGACAATTGTGTGTTGCTAGGGACCAGCCTGAGAGAACCACCAAAAAGCCCATCTCACTTTTCTATGTGACTGTATCTCGAGACGGGAGATACCTAGAAATACCTGATAATACTTAGCTACTAGTGTGACAATAAGCACATGGAAGAGAAGTAGTAATTTCACTCAGATCCATACTAATGTAGCTAAGACGTCGTCTATAGCACGTGCTGAGGAGGACATGGCTACATTCACTATGGGGACGATTTTCCCGTAACACATGTGCATAGCTTCAGCTCTACGGTTACTGTGTTTACTGTTCCAGGTTCCACAATACCTTTCATTGGTTCCCCCCCCCCACCTCACCCGTCTGCCCAAACCCAAATCTGGAGACAAACCCCTCATCTCGTCTCATCTCCTCCTTCCTGTCTCAGTATCCTGAGCCGGTAGAGGCTGAGTGGAGCGCTGGGGGAAAGCTGATCTGATGTTGGCACTGCCGAACACACAGGGAGCGCAGAAACGGACAACCTCAACGAGGCCTGTGGTTCCTTCCTTTAAGGCCCACCCCTCCCTTCCAGAAGGACTGGAGCTCAGGCGAATCTCCACCATTTCAAGGCTTTTCGACCGGCGTCGTAAGCGTCCAACCCCACGTCTCTGAAGTCGGGAGGCTGCATCTTTCCTCTTTCCTATTTCCCCCTTCCTCGTTCATTTGATTCACCTTTGTCTGGACCAAAGAGGGGTTTCTGCTGCTGGCAATTCAAATCCTCACCTCCCCCATGTGAGGCACCTTGCACTTGACCTAGCTGTAGGAAAGGTCTTGATTGCTTTAATAACAGTCCTTGGACCTGGAAGGTAGGCGTTCTTTAAGGCATAGTGCTGAGAAGGAGCACATGAGGAGAGGTGGGGGGGACGCTGGGCTCTGTGGTCGTAGGGAGGTTGATTAGGTTCCTCTAAAGTGTGTCAGAGGAAAGACAAATACAAATATGTGAAGGGTTGGGGAGGCAGAGAGATGTAGCGGAACTGCCGTATGCCTGCCTAATTAGAAAGGGGGAGAGCGAGAGAGAGGCGTCTGTGGACGGAAACTCGAGGTGTGTTTTGTGTGTCTGCGCGTGTGTGTGCATCCGTGTGCGTGGCGGTGGAGGAACTCTGTTCAGTCGTCATTTGTTCATGAACTACGCCAAAGTCAGGCGCTCCCTAAATAGGGTCCGGGGGTGCCACGGGGAAAGTGAAGGGTTAGGCCCAGATTTAGTCTGAATTAGGCGCTCCATTCAAAGCCAGTGAAAGGCCCCTGAGCCTGCCTTTCTCCACCAGTAAATTGGGAGGAAATCTGGCCATTGTGGCGAGTTTTGAAGCGGCTGGGGGTTTTGTGCCGTGCTTACCTATAGATGAGTGGCCAGACAATAGAGTGTACGTCCAGCAGCTACAGATCAGTGTGGGGACGCTGCGGTCCCCGAGGGGAAAGGTCAAACCAAGTGTTCTGTCAGCAAGGACCGGAATAAAAGCAACAGGGTCATCATGACGTACGTGCGTTATAAGATGAGGCGAACACATTATAAGCCGTTCATAGATTCTTAAAAATGCATCACACATGGCCTGTACGCATATGTGACCCCATTGGACAGAATGTAGGAATATTGTCCTCCGTTATACTTCTGTGTTCACGGCAGTACCCAATTTGTCGGTCACTTCTAATCACATATGAGATGTCGTCATCTAGTTTACGAGCCAAAGAAAATGAAGTGATCTTTTGAGTGAGGGCGACAGATTGTCAAATAAAGGCACTCAGTTGTACTTTTATCCAGACGGTTTCATATCAGGAACATCACTCTGTTTTATTGGCTTAGCCTTGGGTTTCAACCGTGACTCTGACCCCGTTCCGTCAAAGTATCAACAGTATTCCTCTGTTCCTCTGTCTGTTACTGTATCTGAAAGTAGGGTTATTTCTCTAGGCCCTCACCTATCACCCAAATCCAGCGACTCAACGTCGTCTCTCCCTTTTGTGTCGTCAACGTTGTTGCCGGTCGCGAAAACACACGGAAGGCGACTTCTGACAGCTCTGGCTAATTTGAACACCGTTTAGCCAAGCCCCGGTGAAAAGCGGCGTCGACCAAAAGCACTGCCGCTAACCAATTGACCGTATTCAGAGCGGGAGTGAGCCGCTGGGAAGCCGGCCAGGTCCGCTGTGGTTCAGAAAAGAGCAAATTGGACGCCAGCTTTGTTCCCACTTCTTTGCTTCTTCCTTTCTCACTCGCCTCCCTTTAGGCTCCGGCGTTTGTCAGGATGAGAGGAGGGGAGAAGAGAGAGGAGAGGGAACATTTAGCAGGAGTTTGGGGAGCGTTAGCCAGGTTCAGGAGGCTTCGAGCTTTGGTAGATCTGCTGTGAAGGTCAAGGCATGTACACATAGCTTGGGACATGGGCCCACTGCTCCCTCTACTGCTCTTGTAGGTACTTGTTAATCAGATGACAATAATGACAACGTATGTGATGATAAAGAAGGTGTTGGTGTTGACGACAATGAAATAGCTCATCATTCACTTTGTATTCTATATATCAAAGCGGTGCTCCATACGTAATGATGACCCTCGGAGGAGACAGCAAACATATGTTTGCTTATGTTCACCTGCGACGGGCAATCCAGCCAACCAGTGGTCGTATGATGACACATGCCCTGCCCTCCCTCCTTACCTCCTTCCTTCCTTCCTTCTCTCTCTCTCTCTCTCTCTCTCCCCCGATTGGTGGGCCATGCCTGTGCCATGTTTCTCATCACCGCGCTTGTACCCTCTTCCTGGCCAGCATCGCCCCGCTGTCCCTTCAGGAGTCCCCCCCTCTTCCAGTCCTCAGTCTCATTAATCAACGTCAAGACGACGGGGCCCACCAACAACAAGACCAGCATTCTTACCCCCCCCCCCCCCCCCCTCCATGCCCCCCTCAGTATCTCATTGTCCCCACTCCACCCATTCAGGTCAGCGACATGAAAGGGGATGAGGCAGAAAACACACAGAAGAGGCGAAAAGAGGAAAAGAAGATGAGGCCTCTCTCTCTCTCTCTCTCCACTTCTCTCTACTTCTCTCTCTCTCTACTTCTCTCTCTCTTTCTCTCTACTTCTCTCTCTCTCTACTTCTCTCTCTCTACTTCTCTCTCTCTCTACTTCTCTCTCTCTTTCTCTCTACTTCTCTCTCTCTTTCTCTCTACTTCTCTCTCTCTACTTCTCTCTCTCTACTTCTCTCTCTTTCTCTCTCTCTTTCTCAATACTTCTCTCTCTCTCTCTCTCTCTCTCTCTCTCTCTCTCTCTCTCTCTCTCTCTCTCTCTCTCTCTCTCTCATTCTGAGAAATACTCTTCACAGCGCGGCACTCGGAAAGGCTCAGAAGAGCCGGTCGGTTAAATAATTCATGGGAGAAATGAGAAGAAGGCCATTGATGAAGTTGAGGATCTTGTATGCCAGCCTTTGTCCCCCAACCCCCCCACCCACCTCCCCTCCATGTCACCCTCCCCTCCGCCCCCCCTGGCGCTCATTGTCCCTTGTTTGTCATTAACCTTTACTGTAAGTCCGCGCTGCCCGGGTACTGCCACTTTCTGTCCCCCTCACCCACCCTCTTCTCCCCTCCTTCCTCCCCTCTTCATGGGAAAAAAAAAATCATCATGTCTTGTGTGAGAAAAATCTGGCATTCGTTTTGAGGGCCATGCTGCTGATGTAGACGCCGTGATAGACAACGTAAATGTAGGAGTCATTAATCTGGACAGTGTATGAAGGCTTGTCACTGGCCGTGGGGGTTTTGCATAAACGAAATTGAGAGCGAGAGAGGGGGAGGGAAAGAGAGAGAGAGAGAGAGAGAGACCTATAACTGAGGTTTGGCACCCAGACTCTCTCACTTGGATACACGCGAGCATGCGCTGACACACACACACACACACACACACAAGTACATACACAGTGACGTGCTGAGCCCAGCTATAAAATCAGCACCTTCAGCACTTATAGATCAGCCCTCCGTTGTTCTCACTCCACCACACTCCAGGGTGTTCTTCTCCCTGATATATTTACATTTGCTGCGGTGCAACCTTTAGAAAGTGTTTTTAAAACCTTTAGAAAGCGTTTTTAAAACCTTTAGAAAGTGTTTTTAAAACTCTACTAATAAACGGACCGGATGTTTCAGCGGGCCTCATGGTAGGGTGGTTAGAGAACCGGCGGTGGCGACAGCGTATGATCGCGGCATGGTGAGGCAAAGTAGCAGGAACAGATGACAGACCGGCGAGCGAAAGTGATGCCGACTGTCGCCCCCCCCCTTTTAGATGACGGATGACCCCCCCCCCCTTTCTATTCATGTGAAAGGCTCTCGCCCCGGCCCCGTCACGTGATCACATGCCACATTGTGCTGTCGGCCGCCTGGCCAATAGTCCCCTCTTGTCTCTGGCCAACCACAGGCAATCAGTCTTTTTTTCATCTTGTGGCTCCAGCGAACCCCCCTGAACCCCTGCCTACTAGACCCCTACATCCACATACTGTTCCTCTAGGCAGGTATGGATCTGCAGAGGGAAGGTGCAAGGGGAGAAGGAGGGAAGGGAGTAGAAGGAGGAAGGATGATCACTGGGCAGTAAATTGCCTTGCCAATCAATCTTTCACAGTAGCCCTTGATGAAAAGCTGTCCAAACTTTCTCCCTCCCTCTTTAACTAACCCCTCCACAGCGGTCTATTAGGAGGGAGCCGGACATAGAGTGGACAAACAACACAGAAGATTAAATCGCCCTGGGGGGGACTGGGGGGGGGGAGTTGGAAAGAAGGTCTTTAAAGGAAGGGAGCGCCTGCTGAGTTTTTTGCGTGCTTTGGTTTTGAGCGGTGTGAGCGGAGTCAGACACACAAGGAGGGATAGAGAGAGAGAGAGGGAGAGGCTGAGAGAGAGAGAGGCTGGGATAGAGAGAGGGAGAGGCTGAGAGAGAGAGGCTGGGATAGAGAGAGAGAGGCTGAGAGAGAGAGGGAGAGGCTGGGATAGAGAGAGAGAGAGGCTGAGAGAGTGAGGGAGAGGCTGGGATAGAGAGAGGGAGAGGCTGGGATAGAGAGAGAGAGAGAGGCTGAGAGAAAGAGAGAGAGACTGGGATAGAGAGAGAGAGAGAGAGGCTGAGAGAGAGAGAGAGAGGCTGAGAGAGAGAGAGAGCCAGAGAGAGAGAGGCTGAGAGAGAGAGAGGCTGAGAGAGAGAGAGAGGCTGAGAGAGAGAGAGGGGCTGAGAGAGAGAGAGAGAGAGAGAGAGAGGGAGACTGGAAGAGTCAGAGAGTGTGGGAGGGAGAGATGGAGAGGCTGGGAGCGAGGGAGAGAGGGAGAGAGAGAGGAAGAGGCTGGGAGGGAGAGAGAGAGAGAGGAAGAGGCTGGGAGGGAGAGAGAGAGAGGCTGGGAGGCAGAGAGAGAGAGAGGCTGGGAGGGAGAGAGAGAGATGCTGGGAGGGATAGAGAGATGCTGGGAGGGAGAGAGAGAGAGATGGAGAAGCTGGGAGGGAGAGAGAGAGATGGAGCGGCTGGGAGTGAGAGAGAGATGGAGAGAGAGCGGCTGGGAGGGAGAGAGAGAGATGGAGAGAGAGCGGCTGGGAGGGAGAGAGAGCGGCTGGGAGGGAGAGAGAGCGGCTGGGAGGGAGAGGCTGGCAGGGAGAGACGCGGCTGGGAGGGAGGAAGGTGGTGGTGGGGGGGGGCTTCATGGGTGGCATCGTTGACATGCGATGACTTAAAACATGTGACACCTCGCAATTACAACACATACTGGGCATTGGCGTCAGATGATTTTAGTTTGTTCTGTGAGTGTGAAACACACACACAGTGTGGATTCCTTTCTTCGGCAGTGCAGCACTTGTTAGCTGGCGGGTTTGGAGGTATCTTACTCCAGCACCCTGGGAGAGCAGCGGCTGTAGGGAATGTTAATTTGCTAATTTGTCGTTTTATATAAGACTGTGGAGCGGTGGGGGTAGGGTGTGTGTGCGTGCTGGTGGGGGTGGAGGAAGGGGGTAGCGGAGGGTTTAGCAACATGGGTGGGGGTGTTAGTGCCCGGTGACAGTCTGGCTCAGTGATGCAGATGACTCCCGACCAAGTTATTTTTCTCAGAGAAATCGGGCAAAAATACCATGACGGTCGGAGAGCAAAAAGTGTCTCCATGCCCATAGACGGTATTAAGATGTCTCTGTCTCTCTGATCCACGGCCACCTCCTCCTCCTCTGCCCCCCTCCTTCTCCCCTTGTCTCTCACTCTTTAAGTCTGGGACTTGGGCCAAGTGCCACCAAGGACACTCCAGGGCTAATAAATCATCCTCATTTCAACATCTGCCAGGCCCCTAGAAAGGGCTACCCCTCGCAAAGATGGGCCCTTGGCTTTCTTCCTCTACCCAGCGCCCCCGCCCGGACGGGACAAAACCCCCATTGTCCCATCCCCAAGTGAAGAAGAGACCTTCTTTTTCTCCCACATGACAAAAGCCGTCTGTAGCCAAGATGTGGGCTGCCAGCGGAGATGCCGGGGCCCCGGCGGGGTGCCCTCACTCTCCCCCTCCCTCCCTCCCTCTCCCCCTTCCCTCCCTCTCCCTCCTTCCCTCCCTCTGCTTTCTGCTTTTAATACTCTCCTCCTGCGGGGTCACTCTCTCCGGTCGCCCCAGCCCCCTTTCATGCCGCCGCACTCTCAGCCTCTCTCCCTCTCTCCCTCTCGGCATAAAGACATCAAGTGACGGGAAGGGGGGGTGGGGGGGGGGGGGGGCGAATTGACAGAAAGAGATATTAGACATGGCTGTCATTTGCCACTCCCGGCTCCTTTTGTTCGGAGTGTCATGGAAATACGTACATAAACAGGCGTGGGGTTGAAAATCTGGGATCAGAAGCTTGTCGCATTATTCATATTGAGAGAAGGAAGAAAGAGAGAGAGAAAGAGAGGGAAAAAAACCTGCTGCTGCCAATTAAGAGAGAAGAAAACAAATCAATTCCCAGTGTTTAGATGTAGCTCCACGGCCAAAGTGAAGCTAAGCTATTCATTAGCTTTCTCCTGTGAGGTTTTCTAAAGATGGCCTGGCTCTTGGATTGTGTGTGTGTGTGTGTGTGCGCGTGTCTGTCAGAGCAGGAAGGAGAGGATCTGGAAAGGTGTCTTTAGGCTCATCGGTTACCCATAATGCTTCATGCTGCCTGAATGTGTGGCACTCTTTCCCAGCACCTCGGACTCACCCTCAACAACGGCGAGATCCGCCCAGAACAGACTCTGGGCCAACCCCGTCTAGCTAACCTTCCCAAAACAACACCTCTTTACAAAAGAGGTAAAATCAGGCCATTTAGACTTAGAACACTTCACGGATGCATCCTGTGGTGAAAAGTACGTTGTCAATCAGAGCTGCTGTTTCAGATTTTTAGCTTGAATGGAGTGGCCCGAGTGTAATTGCGATTGCATTTTTCCCAGTAAGGAACAGTAACACGTGTTGTAGGAATAGAACCACTGACAACAAAAAAATGAGTTTGTGTGACAGAATATGGGATTCAAACCCAGCTTGGTCTTTGTCAATGCCTTAATGTTGTATCAGGTAGAGTGAAAGAGCACACTGCATCCTGCTGCCACGTAAAAGAGCCTTGCCTTTTTTTAGTCATGGTTTGCTTTCGACGGTATTATAGTACAAGTGCTGATCATCAGACTGAGAAAATAGATGTTTTATGACAGCGATGCTTGGCCATAACTCATTCTCTTCGGGAGAGTGCCACTCCATTTTAGGCGCAATCAAGCGGCCCCAACGTACCTGAGCAGATTGCATTGATTAAACATAAACCCAATGCTCAGGGGGTTCCTATGCACAGTATGCTACCTCTAGTGTGTGTGTGTGTGTGTGTGTGCTCTCTCATTCCACATACTCCCTCGCTCCAGCCCGCCGTTTCCGTGTTGGCGGCGCTAAGCTACACAGCTAATGTTTTCATTTGCACAAACCTGCTCAAGCAGGTACTAATGAACTGCGTTTACCAGCAACGCGCGTGATGAATTAGTCAATTAGCTATACTGCCACTTTTTTGTTTCATATTTTGCTCTGAATTATGTAAATGTGCGCCGTGTAATTAATGTTTTTTTTGGGGGGCTGCTTATTATGCGAGGTAGAAATGTATTTGGCCTCTGACGACGCATGTTCCCCTGTTACCGGGTACTCTTAGATGACGTAGGCGTGTCTTATCCCTCATGTCTTAAAGCGAACTGTCCTCTGTCTCTACTCACATTCTTTATCACTTTCCGTGAAGTACATTTCTGTCATATGTCCTCATACTCACATACATATAATGTCCCATAACGTTCTCTATAGTAATGTTATGACACGGATCTATCCGTGATCGGAAAGCGGTTATAAAACTCTGTGCAATGTTTTATAAACCCATTCAATGGTCCCCCTTCGCCCCATCCCACTCCACTCAGCCACAGACTGCATTCCTTTAGAGCTGGTCTCTTCTCCACTCCTCCCCTCCCTCCACCCCTCCATACAAAACGTTTTGATTTCCAATTAGCCCCCGAGAAGAATCGCTAATTTGCTGCAGCCGAGACAGGGCCTTGACGTCTCAATCTGCAAGGTGTCAGTGCGGTGAAAAGGCGCGTTTCACACACACACACCATACACACACACACACACACACACACACACACACACACACACACACACACACACACACACACACACACACACACACACACACACACACACACACACACACACACACACACACACACACACTACCCCAGAGAGACAGAGAGGGAGTGAGAAAGAGAGAAAGCCAGAAAAGAGAGACAAAGTGAGAGAAAGCGAGAGAAGGGAGGAAGATGGCGACTCTTTCTTTCGAGCGGCCGACCAGACGAGGCAAGCTGAACAGAGGGGTGAGAAAGGGAAGAGAGACCTCGCTCCCCTTCAGCAGCAGTAGTAGCGTAGCCCGCAGCACCAGATTGCCTGTCCAGTCCCGTGGACAGTCAGTTCCCCCACACAACACACACATTGTCCGGGCTGCCAGAGGCGCTGGGCTCCTCTCCTCAGGGGGCTCGCCGGGCTGCAGACATTAGAGATACTTGTTAGCCTTGGCTGGCTGTCTGTATACAGTATGGTTCAGTACAGAGGGAGAGGAGAGGGATTGAGAAATTGCCAATGGAGCCACACAAAAAGAAATGTCATTGTATGCTCCGAATATAGGCTGGAAGGATGAGCTCTGATCCGAGAGATACACTAACCCCATAAATTACACTTTAGTTTAGACAGTGAAAACAATGCGAAGAGGTCACGCGTATTGACTCCATTTTGGCTAGTATATTCTCTATTCAAGTTTGCTGTAAGGAATAATACTATAATATTATCTTTTAAATATGAGTTGGGAAACGAGTGTTAAGTTTTGTGAGACAAGATGCTGAGGGAATGAATATTTGGACTGGTATTGGTTTTGGCCGGGTATGAGTGTCTGTTGAGTCTGTCAGTCGACGCAGGTCTCTCTCTCTCTTTTATCTCTTTCTGTCTGTCTCGCTCTCTTTCTCTCTCTCTTTCTTTCTTTCTCTCTTTCTTTCTCCCTCTTTTCTATTTCTTTCTTTCTTTCTCTCTCTCTTTCTCTTTCTTTCTTTCTCTCTCTCTTTCTCTCGTTCTCTGTTTGACTGTTTCTTTCTCCCTCTCCCCCCCCCCTCGCTCTCTCTCTCGCTCTCCTCTGTTCCCTCACTCCATGGGAAACACTGAGCAGCAGCCCATGCCCTATCTGTCTATTGGCCTGTAATGGACACTGAGGGGATGGGCCAGCCCAGATTGCTCCCTGGGCTCTGATAAAGTGGGATTCCTGTCTGGCACCCCAAACCCAAACAACATTAGTGGCGCTGTTTTCTGCGTCCCCTGTGTACACACACACACACACACACACACACACACATACACACATGCAAATGAACACGAACACACACACACACATCAGGCAACAATATCTGTGTGTTTTTTGTATGTCTTTCTCTGCCCTCTGGTATGATGGAAACAGTAGCAGACTGACCCTCCCCTAGTTTGCCCCCCCCACCCCACTACATGTCTCATGTCCAGCCCCCCTCCCTCCCTCACTCAGAGCCCATCAGCAGTGGTAGTTGTGTATCTTATCTAGGCAGGGCGGCCCAGCTAGGGGATAACACTGTTAACAAGGCTAATGTGTGGCAGGAGTTGCAGAGAGGAGAGCTGCCCCTCATCACCAGCAGTGACTGAGCAGCTGGGGTCAAGGGCCTTTGACATCTCACTCTAACCCTGTACCTCCCATACCGTCTCTGTCTGTTTCTGTCTCTCTCTCTCTCTGCCTCTCACACTGCACACACATACCCCCTCTCCCTGTGTCTCTGTCTCTCTCTAACTCTCTCTCTCTCTCTGCCTCTCACACTGCACACACATACCCCCTCTCCCTGTGTCTCTGTCTCTCTCTAACTCTCTCTCTCTCTCCCGCTTTCGTTCTCTTTCTCTTTTTCTCTCTGCGCTGGTCGTCCAATATTAACATGGTGAAAAGAGGAAGAAAAGTCTCCCACCGCAGAGAGAGCACTGCAGACTGAGCGGGCCTTCTCCTCTCCCTGTGCCTTGGGGGGAAAGACTTTTGTTATTTTAGAAAGCACACTGTTCAAGATTAATGTCAGCTAGAGGAGTGTGTCATCGGTCTTTAACGACGGTGCCGAGGAGGCGAATAAAGCCCGCACTGTGCTCTCTCACGGCCCGGACGGACGACTTCTCTCTCACCACGTCTTGGCTCGCTGTCCAAGTTCCCTCCGACGTGTTCATCCATTACCCAACGCTGAACGACCGACACCACAGAAACCTTAGCGCGCCAGAGTCGTCGTTCAAAAAGGGCTCAAGCCATTTCGCCACGCACTCTGTTTTCGCTAGTTGAGGCGTCGGAAGTGGCACAAGCGTTGGTGTGCTCAGTCGCCGACACAAAAACAACAAAGGTCGGGGGGCCTTCGCAAACATTTTCCGCACTGATTGCTCTACTTACATGACTAATGGAAAGTTCCAGTTCGAGTCATGACCATTAGACAGCCACCATAAAGCGATCCATCAGGCCGAGACAGATAGTTATAAACCAGAGTTCAGCTTCTAAAGAAGTGGATCCCTATCTACCTTCCGTCTCGCCTTTTGAGACACGGAAACAACAAGGACAACAACCGTTCTCAAACCTCGCTCATGCTTTATTTACGACACTAATTGTCACAACGATAGCATATTTCCATGACCCCACTGATTATTGATAACCAGTTGTCTCTTTGGAGGTTGAGGACAGCCTCTGAGGACGAATTGCAGGCCCTACTCAATGTCGGGAAAGTTCTTCCTGATAAGTGGCTAGTCGATAAGCCCGGGACAGCAATCTCTCTGGCGGTACTCCTTCTCGCTGACGGTGCAGTAAAGTCCTCCTAAAGGTGTCCTCTTATCTCCCTGCTAATAAAGTCATTTGTGATGAGCCCGAAGGTCAGCCAAGCCTGCTCTCTCTCCTTTCCGATGCGTGTCTCTGCAGCAGATGCCACCTGTGGGAGAGCCGAGTGATCACGACCCGTCTCGACTGGAAAGCACATGTGGTTCTTTGGCATGAAATCTAGGCGGCCCTATACGGCTTTGGGGGTGATAGTGGTGTAGTAGTGTCATGGACAGGGTTGGGTTGTGATGGTCTGTCCGTCTGTCTGAGAACTTGACTGAGAAGTGTTGAACTACAGCTAAGGGGCAGAATTCCATTGCATTACCTCACAGATGGATGAAATCCACTTGTTGTTCGACTATGTGTCTCGTGGTCTAGGATGGGTAGTGTAAAATGAGAATAGAAGTGACAGCCGTAGCTGGTGGTTCCATGGCCATGCTGGAGCATGTTCCTGTAGGCCGTCCCTTTCATGACCTAGATGACTCATCAATGACATGTCGACTCATCACAAGCAGGGAAAACGCGTTCCTTTTGTCCAAAGGAGTGTGACTGTCTGTACCCCCTATCTCTGATCTTCTATATCTTATTTAATGACTGTCCCCAACCACCTCCAAGGTCAATCATAAAGTAGAGAGAAAGAAAATAGCGAGAGTCTCTCGTCTCTCAGGGGATGTGTCTGTTGTTTTGGGCCAAGCGGGCGCCGGGTCCCACGTCACCGCCAGGTTCGTCTTGCCGCCTCCGCTCGCTCCTCCTCGCTCTGAGTAAACAAGACAGCAGTGAATCATGGGGATGCAATGTCCCGGGACGCGGCCCCCTAATCAATTACATTAGACGCATCAATCATCTCACCCTGACGTTTATTGTGGAGGTGATGGGTTGATCCCGTGGACTTGGAGACAAGTCCTTGTGGTGATAAACGTCGCTATCTCTGGAGAGCACAGATAAATAGTATAGAGAGAGAGAGAGAGAGAGAGAGAGAGACAGAGAGAGAGAGAGAGAGAGAGAGAGAGAGAGAGAGAGAGAGAGAGAGAGAGAGAGAGAGAGAGAGAGAGAGAGAGAGAGAGAGGCTGGGAGAGAGAGAGGCTGGGAGAGAGAGAGGCTGGGAGAGAGAGAGGCTGGGAGAGAGAGAGAGAGAGACACGAGGGAATGACAGAGACCCGAGTGGTTGTTATCACGTAGACGCCGGATGTCCCACAGATCACTTAACTACATACGTCATCTGGAGAGAATCAGTGAGCACACAATGGGCTTCCGTTTGTCTCCTTTAACGCATGTCTCCGTAAACGTTTAGTAATGGCTGTTTCAATCCCGAACAAGGTTCCGAGTAGCACTGAAAGGTTTAAAGATGAGTTGACGAACTTATTAAAACAGATGCCCTCAAGTCAATCTATTGCAGACAAAGGAGTTTTATGTCAGCATAGGTGTGTACTGTTTGTCTTGAGGTACATTTTGAAACACCGATTGACTTCAGGAGAGTTTGTTGACTGAACAGTACATTAGTTTATTTATTGCTTTTATTTCTAGGATATCGAGAGCAATAACAACCTGACAACAGATTATCAGCTCGCCACATGAAGCAGATTACCAAAGTCTCGCCGTCACGACATACTAGATATCCAATCGCCCTGCATGCAGCGATTCTCATTGGCTACCACAGCTATGATCTTGGCACTGTGTGGCCTCATCAGCCACCGTAGTGGAGTAAAACGAATTGGTGTGTATCACCAGACAGCGTCTCTTGGCTGTAGCAGCTGACTTAACTCCTTTAAAAAAAAAAAATCAAAAATGTTACGTTCCGAGTTGTAAATAATCAGATTGGACGCTCATCAAATCGCCAGGGTAAACGGTTGTGGAGCTACAGTCCATTTCCCATACACAAGCTCCTTTTTATGGCTTTATCTCCAAGTCGGCCTCGAAATGATACAAATTTATAGCTATTATAGCTATTATGCTGTTATTTCGGTTGGTATTTTTATCACTGTGTGCTTGTACTGCTTCAATTATCATCAGAGGTAATTGTGTTCGAATTGAACTTGAAATGATGGGAAATGCAATAATTTGAGTTTGATTGCGAGTAATTAATAGCGCTTTCAAAGCTGGACAGACTTTCTAATGGTGCAGATAGCTGACTGAGGAATAATCTACATCTTTCCTACAGTCAATGTGTTTGCTGATAGAAATGTGAAACGTGTACAATATAACTCAGTATACCAGAAATACACATCTGCAGATGTAGGTTGTTCATTTAAGCCAGTTTTCTACAGCAGGAAAATAATCATGCAGCATCAGGAAAGGTCAAGGTCAAATGTCAATTATTATGTGGATTATAATTCATGGACATTTTTGTAGAGGTTGATAAATGTTTCGGTAGGTTGAAATGACAAGCTTCAGAAGCCTTTTTCTGAATCTCGAATCCACATTTCCATTTAGTTCTCCTGCAACGCAACAGGGTGAACACATTAAAGGCTTTACCTAAAACCAGAAATGTCTTAAATAGTTCCATACATTGAAACTAGTTAGGTGGAGTTATCATCTCTCTCTCTCTCTCTCTCTCTCTGCAGTCAAAACCGGGTCACGTGACCTGTCTTTACGTGCTGTTAGCAATGCTCTGTAGTCAGTTAAAGAGCGATTGAGAAATCTTGAGAATTGTGGACAAATTCTTTGTTTTACTGAAAGCGTGCGGCCAAATTAGCTATTTTTATCAAAAGTACTGTACGTTTTGAGCCAGGAAATGTATACTGTACATTTCCATCTAAAACGGTTGAAATTATTTTCTTAATGTTGCCGACTGCAACAGCAGCGGAGATGGTTAACAACTGCGCATATACGCTCTCGTGGGTTGAATCCCTTTAACTAAAAACTATCCTTATTAATAATCACAGATGCAATTTATTTATTTTATTTGGGGGGGAGGGGGGGGTGAAGACCGTAGCTTAGTGTTACAGATTAGTTATACGAAGTAAACATGTCTGACAATGAAATACTTGCTTCTGATTAATAGAACTACTGGAGGGCTGCCAACGTTTACAATCTGTAAAACATGTTTTATGGGCATGGGGCTAAAAGTTATTATATTGTTGGGATATTCATTGGCTACTATCGACAGTAGAGGTGGGGTTACAAATACACAATAGGACAGACTACATGCAACCAAATAGGCCTACCCCAGGTGGTTCCTGGGGCCATGTATTTCACGCAAGGCTATACCATACAGTTGTTAAAAACATGAAATGTTGTCAAGGAAATAAACCAAGGCTAGCCAACATATCAGACGTGGGAGATTATGCTTATGAAAAAAAAGGGTGTAGTTTTGATCCTAACGCCTTGATCGCACCGATAGCGGCATTGCGCAAAATAGTACCCAACATCATCTGGATATGTCCAACATTCACCTGCTTCCATTTCTGTCAAGCCGTGACCTCAATCCCATGGAAAATTTGTGGGCAGAACTGAAAAAGTATGTGCGAGCAAGGAGGCCTACAAACCTGACTCAGTTACACCAGCTCTTGTATTAGGCTACGGTGTGATTTTTTATTTTTTTATTTTTTTATTTCACCTTTATTTAACCAGGTAGGCTAGTTGAGAACAAGTTCTCATTTGCAACTGCGACCTGGCCAAGATAAAGCATAGCAGTGTGAACAGACAACACAGAGTTACACATGGAGTGAACAATTAACAAGTCAATAACACAGTAGAAAAAAAGGGGAGTCTATATACATTGTGTGCAAAAGGCATGAGGAGGTAGGCGAATAATTACAATTTTGCAGATTAACACTGGAGTGATAAATGATCAGATGGTCATGTACAGGTAGAGATATTGGTGTGCAAAAGAGCAGAAAAGTAAATAAATAAAAACAGTATGGGGATGAGGTAGGTGAAAATGGGTGGCTATTTACCAATAGACTATGTACAGCTGCAGCGATCGGTTAGCTGCTCAGATAGCAGATGTTTGAAGTTGGTGAGGGAGGTAAAAGTCTCCAACTTCAGCGATTTTTGCAATTCGTTCCAGTCACAGGCAGCAGAGTACTGGAACTAAAGGCGGCCAAATGAGGTGTTGGCTTTAGCGATGATCAGTGAAATACACCTGCTGGAGCGCGTGCTACGGATGGGTGTTGCCATCGTGACCAGTGAACTGAGATAAGGCGGAGCTTTACCTAGCATGGACTGGCTCCAGGTCAGACCCACTGACCTGGAGCCAGTGGGTCTGGCGACGAATATGTAGCGAGGGCCAGCCGACTAGAGCATACAAGTCGCAGTGGTGGGTGGTATAAGGTGCTTTAGTGACAAAACGGATGGCACTGTGATAAACTGCATCCAGTTTGCTGAGTAGAGTGTTGGAAGCAATTTTGTAGATGACATCGCCGAAGTCGAGGATCGGTAGGATAGTCAGTTTTACTAGGGTAAGTTTGGCGGCGTGAGTGAAGGAGGCTTTGTTGCGGAATAGAAAGCCGACTCTTGATTTGATTTTCGATTGGAGATGTTTGATATGAGTCTGGAAGGAGAGTTTACAGTCTAGCCAGACACCTAGGTACTTATAGATGTCCACATATTCAAGGTCGGAACCATCCAGGGTGGTGATGCTAGTCGGGCATGCGGGTGCAGGCAGCGATCGGTTGAAAAGCATGCATTTGGTTTTACTACCGTTTAAGAGCAGTTGGAGGCCACGGAAGGAGTGTTGTATGGCATTGAAGCTCGTTTGGAGGTTAGATAGCACAGTGTCCAAGGACGGGCCGGAAGTATATAGAATGGTGTCGTCTGCGTAGAGGTGGATCAGGGAATCGCCCGCAGCTAGAGCAACATCATTGATATATACAGAGAAAAGAGTCGGCCCGAGAATTGAACCCTGTGGCACCCCCATAGAGACTGCCAGAGGACCGGACAGCATGCCCTCCGATTTGACACTGAACTCTGTCTGCAAAGTAATTGGTGAACCAGGCAAGGCAGTCATCCGAAAAACCGAGGCTACTGAGTCTGCCGATAAGAATATGGTGATTGACAGAGTCGAAAGCCTTGATGCATGTGTTCGATAGATCCATCGTATGCACCACACAGAACGCACTGCGACTGCCTCTGCAACGCAAGGCTGCAAGGCAAACGTAGCGTTCCGTTGGAAATGAATGTACTTCTGGTGTACCAGCATGCAATGACGCTGTCGGTGTGTTCAGGGAGTAAGTCATTCAAATGCAACAACACCTTTCATTTTTCTTCTGTCTATTCTGGAATGTACGATGATACAATTACTGTCTATTACAATGTAAGGTGACACAATAACTGTCTATTGTATCCTCAACCAACATATGCTAACCGGCATAGTGCCTAGGCTACAACACAATAAGAACAACGCGAACGGCAATGATTAGACTAGCTACATACAGTTGAAGTTGGAGGTTTACATACACTTAGGTTTGAGTCATTAAAACTTGTTTTTCAACCACTCCACAAATTTCTTGTTAACAAACTATAGTTTTGGCAAGTCGGTTAGCATATCTACTTTGCATATCTACAAGTCATTTTTACAACAGTTGTTACCAGACAGATTATTTCACTTATAATTCAGTGTATCACAATTCCAGTGGGTCAGAAGTTAACATACACTAAGTTGACTGTGCCTTTAAACAGCTTGAAAAATTATGTCATAGCTTTAGAAGCTTCTGATAGGCTAATTGACATCATTGAGTCAATTAGAGGTGTACCTGTGGATGTATTTCAATGCCTACCTTCAAACTCAGTGCCTCTTTGCTTAACATCATGGGAAAATCAAAAGAAATCTGCCAAAAGTTGTAGACCTCCAAAAGTCTGGTTCATCCTTGGGAGCAATAGTACGCAAGTATAAACACCATGGGACAACGCAGCCGTCATTCTGCTCAGGAAGGAGACGCGTTCTGTCTCCTAGAGATGAACGTACTTTGGTGCGAAAAGTGCAAATCAATCCCAGAACATCAGCAAAGGACCTTGTGAAGATGCTGGAGGAAACAGGTACAAAAGTATCTATATCTACAGTAAAACGAGTCCTATATCAACATAACCTGAAAGGCCGCTCAGCAAGGAAGAAGCCACAGCTCCAAAACCGCCTTTGCAACTGCACATAGGGACAAAGATCGTACTTTTTGGAGAAATGTCCTCTGGTCTGATGAAACAAAAATAGAACTGTTTGGCCATAATGACCATCATTATGTTTGGAGGAAAAAGGTTGGAGGCTTGCAAGCCGAAGAACACCATCCCAACCGTGAAGCACGGAGGTGGAAGCATCATGTTGTGGGGGTGCTTTGCTGCAGGAGGGACTGGTGCACTTCGCAAAATAGATGGCATCGTGAGGGAGGAAATTTACGTGGATATATTGAAGCAACAGCTCAAGACATCAGTCAGGAAGTTAAAGCTTGGTCGCAAATGGGTCTTCCAAATGGACAATGACCCCAAGCATACTTCCAAAGTTGTGGCAAAATGGCTCCAGGACAACAAAGTCAAGGTGTTGGAGTGGCCAACACAAAGCCCTGACCTCAATCCCATGGAAAATTTGTGGGCAGAACTGAAAAAGCATGTGCGAGCAAGGAGGCCTACAAACCTGACTCAGTTACACCAGCTCTTGTATTAGGCTACGGTGTGAAAAACTGAGCTGACATGTATTTGGCTAAGGTGTATGTGTAACAGTATAACTGTATTCCGTCCCCTCGCCCCGGGCGCGAATCAGGGGCCCTCTGCACACGTCAACAACAGTCACCCACGAAGCATCGTTACCCATCACTCCACAAAAGCCGCGGCCCTTGCAGAGCAAGGGGATCCACTACTTCAAGGTCTCAGAGCAAGTGACGTCACCGATTGAAACGCTATTAGCACCACTGCTAACTAGCTAGCCATTTCACATCCGTTACATATGTAAACTTCCGACTTCAACTGTACCTCTGCACGCTAGCTTTGACGCTTTCTCTTCTCCAAAGCGCCGCTCTATTTTGGCACGGAACCAGATCCAGGCCATGGGAATGCAGAAGGAACAGCTGTGCCTTTTTGAGTTGTCTTCTGTGTTTTGTTACATCATTTCCGGTTGTATATCTTTTTTTGAAGAAGTCTTCGTCGATGAAGTGCTTACTACACACGTAGATTTGCAAGATTGGCTGCAGTGTTTACATCGTTTTTCCAGTTTTTTTTTTATCGCTACTATAAATTTTCTGCATCTGTCTGTATCTTTCAACGGAAAAGAGTGACATTTTGTGCCTTCTTCCCTAGATTTCTTATATAAAGTGCAGGCAGCGACCGAACACCGGCTTGCTCTTGCTGGCATCTGTTTGGATTTCCACTTTTTAGAGCTAACTTTAGGCTACCTGTGATAAGTCTTTAAACTTTTGAGCCGGCTCCTTCTCCCCCCCACACACCCCCACACACCCTCACCCCCACACACATCTGTGACGTCAAGCTCCAAATAAGGGCATATACGTCACAGAGTTGCCCCATGACAGCGCACATGAGCAATTGTTCCTATCTCCGCTGTTGCTGCAGTTGGCCCTATAACATAATGATATAAATAATCCCAATCGTTTTCGGTTGAAAAGTACACATTTCCTGACTCAAAACTGTAGTAGTACTTTTGATAAAAATAGTTAATTTGGCTGTACACTTTCAATAAAACAAAGAATTTATCCCAAATTCTCAAATTCCTCAATCGCTCTTTGATTGACGACAGAGCAGAGCTAACAGTGCACAAAGACACGTCACGTGATCCCTTTTTGCAGCTTTCCAGTTCCAGGCTGCAGGGAGAAAAAGAAGGCCAACTCCGCCTAACTAGTTTCAATGTATGGAATCACTTAGGAAATCTTGGATTTTAGGGAAACTTCCCCTTTAATATCCAACATCTGTAGCACTCTGGTGTCTCTTTGAAATGTATCCCTGCGCGTCCTGAGTCTTGGGTTACCACCACAATACACACACAGGGCTGCTTGCCTTCCTGTTGTCGATGGCCTGGCTCATGTCTGGAGAGTTGGAACAAGGCCGGCCATTCCTCTCCCTCTGTCATGGAGCTGACAGCTGCAGGACTCTCTGTCATCATGATGGAGATGAGCTGGCCAGAGGGGAGGACGACACACACACACACACACACACACACACACAAACACACACACACAGCATTCTCCAATCCCGCTGAGGATTCATCAGTCGGCAGACATCTGTAATTTTGACCTATTAACCCCAGACACCGTTATTTCTATTTTAGGTGATCCTCAGTCTGTTCAGTGTCTAAAGACAATATACGTCTATTCTGAATCCCCATTACAATGGCACCACTCTGGTCCTGTCCCCTCCACCTCAACATGGAACATGGAAAAAGATGCTTTGTCCTTCAGGTACATGTCTATTTCTCCCATATCCTATGGGGCGGGATCTATGGCAGTGTGCTTTTGGCTGGGTCAGACTCATTAGGGCACACTGTAGCAAAACAGTCAATTATTTCAGTCCCTTTTCTTCCGTTTTGTGCCTAGTGAACACGACCCTGGTGTCAATAAATTACACTGTCAAAATGTGGCCCCAGGAGAGAGAGAGAGAGAGAGAGAGAGAGAAAGGGGGAGGGAGGTCTGTGCTCCTACAAACAAAAGATGTTCTGACATTACAATCTGTTCGCTGTGGCTCTTGGAACACGCGACACCCTTACTTCTCTCCAATAGATGAGACAACTTTGTCGATCCTTTTACGGGGAGAAAACACACGCACTGTAAACATTTGTCAGGGGTCAGGACAAAAGGGCCATTGAGAGACCGAGAGAAAGAGACTGGGGAACTGTCTATACTGTGTTTATGGTTAAAGAAGGTATAGCGACTAGCCATAGCAGAGATGTCCGGGCGCTACAACCAACCAGGAATTTAGACATTCATAAAAAGTGCTCTGACCAAGTAGACTAGTTCCCAAGTGCGTCAGCATTAACACTAGAGCCGCCGGGCCTTTCAGCCTATAAGTATTCGCTAGAGAACATTGTCACGCGGCCCTCATTAGCATACGCCTGGCCTTGATGGACCCCCCCCCTTCCAGCCAATGACGGGTCAACATTCTAACAGTCTAATAAAAATCATATATGATGACGTAATAATAATGACTTGGTTAGGTAACATTAGAATATAAAAAAAATATATTATTTCAAAGAACACAATGGCATTTTCATTAGTTCACAGTCACAATGGCCACAGTTATTCATCATCACACTATTGTCGTTAATTAAATCAACCTCTTCATCATTCAGTGAGGCCTAATTGAAATTAAATTGTGAAGTAACATTCACAATGATCCGTTTTTATGGCCCATTCATCCATTTAGCCCACGTCATTAATTCTGTGAGGAGAGAGAGATGTCCTACAGTGCATTTATTTGTGTGGAGAGAAAAAAATTGTAAAAAAAGGTCTTAATACCTTTCTGCTCGTGATTTCAATATTCTGACAACTGAGCAATGTAAAATACAAACAAGGGAAGGAGCAGGACTTAATAATTTTTTAAAGCAGATTTTTATTTATTTAATAAATCAAACGTCAGTGGCCGTTGGCCTATGGCGGTTCTAGTGTTAAAGATGCTATTGACGTGACGGGAATTAAGTTGTCGTCAACCTCCCCCCATCACTTAAATGGCTATATTATGTCTTTCTGAGGCATGCAACAGTGTTTTAAGCAATCCTTTCACTCCTCCCGGGCTCCTCACCTCCCCCCTTTCCCCCATCAGACTTGACTAGGCGCAGCCAGGCAGGAAATACACTGGTTGAGGTATTTATTTATCTGGGGAAGAAATCTCATCATGCAGTCATTCCTCGTCTCTCTCGACTTGAAGGCATCATCTAGAACTGACCCCGGCTTAAACCCCAAAGCACAAAGAAAGCGCTTGCTTGTGCTCCCCCGACCCAAATATACAGTACGTGCACTTAGCCCCAACTCAAGGGACACCTTTCACTTTCATGTTAGGGGCCCCAAGTCTGCCCTTCCATCTTCTCCCTCCCCGTCCTCCCCTCTCCTCCCGTCAATATGTGGAAAAGCTACAAGCCCGTATCGAAGGGGAGGGGAGCAACCGACTAACCTTCAAAACCACCCCACCCTTTCCCCAAAGTGTCGAAATTTCTCCAAAGTTAGTGTTAGTGTACTTTAAATACCCTTCTTCTCTTTGCACACTGTCTCTCTCTCTCTCTCTCTCTCTCTCTCTCTCTCTCTCTCTCTCTCTCTCTCTCTCTCTCTCTCATGCTCTCTCTCTCGCTCTCTCTCTCTCGCTCTCTCTCTCTCTCGCTCTCTCTCTCTCTCTCTCGCTCTCTCTCTCTCACGCTCTCTCGCTCTCTCGCTCTCTCTCTCTCTCTCTCTCTCTCTCTCTCTCTCACGAGCCCTCTGGCGAGCAGGATGGACTTGTCAGACCAGCGTGAGGCGCGATGTAAGGAAAGCTCTTTGCATATTTACACCGAAATATGCAAAAGCAGTAAATATTTATCCGGGCCCAATAAACAATACATAATTTTGCCAGGCGTCTTCCATCATCACATGACAATATACCCATGGCCCGCTTCCAAAAACCTCTTCCGATGACAGATCTGGTCTCTTAAGTAGGTTTATATGTTCTTCTTTGCATACAAAGGGGTCCCTGGTTTGAATTACAGGCTTCAATGGTTTGAGAGAGACATTTGACCCAATGTGTATTCCTTCACAGACATACATCTCCGAGGAAAGAAATTGAGATGGGAGAATACTGGAATCCAGAAAGCCAATATCAGATTGATCAGATTGAAGCATGTTGCTAATGAAAAACATGTTGCTACCTATACCTCATACACTACCGAGATATCCCATCTTTCAAACTCCATGTTTGCCAGCAGAAGTGAAAAGCGTCTACGTATCATATGGATTGACTCTCGATCCAATTTATGCGGCCTACAGGTCAAGCTCTAAATCTCTCTCCGATGTCCCCCCTCTCTCCAATGTCCCCCCCTGCGTGTTCCAAGAGGCCGTATGTGATCATTAGAGAAGAGGTGGAGATATCCCCCCCCCAGCCCCGACGACATTTCGATATGCCGCAACCTTATCAAAATCAAACACAGAAGATGCCATATATCATGGTGTGAAAGCTACCCCGACCAGGATACTGTGTATGCAATCCTCTTAGCCACCAAGGTAGCATTATTTATTGGTCGGTGACCATGCGGCTGTCAAAGCATCTGTTGGCCGGAGATCTATCGCCCCTCCCTTATTCACTTATGATTATTACTGATCATCCTCCCAAATGACTTATCAATAAAGTGGGCCAGCCGGCTAATTTATCGCTATGGCTCTGTCGATATGAGGTTCTGCGTCGCGGCTTAAAAGGATAGAGGCCCAATGCTAAGGTGATGGATGAGGCGCGAGGCCTGTATGAAAATATGACCCTTTTAATACGTTTGCTCCTGTGCTCTCTCTTGCTCGCTCTCTTTCTCTTTCGCGTTTTTAACAACTCTGAGGCACAACATCGATTTCTCTCTCTCCCGGCATTATAAAATAATGTACCACTGTCAAGGTGTATTTGCTGAGCAAGTGCGGACCGTGAACCCTTCAGCGCTAATATTGTCCTGAAGAGAACAATTCACTCCAACAGGAAGTTGAAGAACGCAACAGGAGTTCAGCCTGTCAGTGTATACTTAGTGAATATTAAGCTGTGGAATATTAGCCAAATAAATCATGCTACTATGTCGCTTGTATGGGTAATACGTTGATATGAGTCATACAAACCATTTAAACAATAATGCAGCTCGTCCCGGGTTTTATTGAAAAGCACCCGTCATATTTTATTGTGACATTTGCCCGAGCATAAATCATGGGAACTCTTAAAGGACTCTTAAATGACTCGTTGCTCGTACTGCAAACACGCCTGTTGTTTGAGAAGTGGCCGCACAATGGCAGCGCGTGTTTGACAGATCTGCCCTTTGTGTTTTCACTCTATCTCTTGGAAGGTTTCCGTTCCGCCAACTAACGCCTGGCCCATCCCAGTGCGTTGAGTAATAACGCTGTTAGCTTTAGCCCCGTCAAACCAATCTCTGATCTCTCTCACCTTTGTGTCGGGCCCAGACAATGGGACTAGTGCGTTCCTCTGCCATCCACTAACATGGTCTGTGTGCCTTTCTCACATTCAGCTGACAGCCAAAGTGGAAGACGTTGATAAGGCTATAATATGGAATCAAACAATGCTAAGCTGGGAGCCATTATGTTTAATTGCTCCCCCCCCCTCCCCCCATCAATAGCCCTCGGAGCATTCTGCTATCAGGACTGCCTTGATGTTTGCTTTGGCAGACGGCTTCAAGTCCTCAGCTTATTAAAGTCTTCATAGATATATTCTATCAGAATGCTGCCTAGCTTCCTGGTATTTAGCAGGGAGGATTTCCCCCTTTCCTCCCTTCTCTCCATCCTTCCCTCCTTCTCCGTGTTCTTTCTTGAGCAGGCTCATTGTTAAAATATGTTTTAAGTAGTGATAGCGCCGTATCTGTTGGGAAGTCCCAAAATAGCCCCTTTACACCCAACTGAGGACAAATGACCCTGGAACACAAACTGAGTCCAAAAGAACACTATCCAGTCAGACAGTATCCTTACTCAAACAAGATTCAACTGAGAGAGAGAGAGAGAGAGAGAGAGGCTGGGAGAGAGAGAGAGAGAGGCTGGGAGAGACAGAGAGAGACAGAGAGAGAGTAAGCCTGTTTTGGTCCAGGGCTATCAAAGCGATATCAGAAGTGTAGACCTCATAGGAAAAGACTGCAGACTAGTGATATTTTTCTTGAAGCGTGTCGGCTGTGAAGGGTTGAGAGCGGCTGGTGCTGGAGAGAATCACAGTGATTAATTTGCTGCAATCATGTTTGACATGATAGTTAGTGCCCAGTTTAGACGGCAGAGCAGTGAAAACCAGAAAGAGCTCTCTCTCTCTTTCTTTCACACACACACGCACAGGCACACACACACACACACGCACAGGCACACACACACAGGCACACACAGGCACACACACACACACAGGCACACACACACACAGGCACACTCAGCCGTTTATTATGCAGTGGGCGATCGCACCGCGGAAGACCGCATCCGTGCTAATCTATAGGTCACGAAATCAATAATGTCCCGGCATTGCCACAATTAACTCTTGCCAGCTGGAGAAAGTTCTCAATAACTGCATAGCAAAACTTCCAATTTGTGGCTTTCTTGGTGTGGCTCCTGTAGCCAATGGGTTGTCAGTCTGTCGGTTCAAAAGGCCTTGAGGTCTGTTTGCTGGTGTTTCTTTTTGGAAACTTGTGGCTTCTGACATCCATAACCATCCATTGGCTGTGTTGCTATATTGCCTCATATTATCCAGACTTGAGGAGAATTGTTTTTGGCAATGAGTGCCAACATTTTCCGACAGCGAAAACTCTGAAAGGGATCTTTTATTTTTGTATTTTTGTTTCTGTGCTACTGGTGTACATCTGGGATGCGCTAGCCTTTGTCGCTGATCCCTGAGTAGTTAAAGCACTATCGGTAATTCCTGGACTCTCAATAAGTGGGCCCACAGTTTCCATAGTGATTGTGTCTTGCGAAGTGGTGCAGGGGTTGTGAAGGCAAACGACCACGTGGGCTTTGTGTAGGGCCTACGCTGGACAGCCTCTGAAGGGCAGAGAGAAGAAGAGGTGCTAGAGGTTCTGGAATGAACTGGGCCCGATTTTCTCCATGTGTGCCTGGTTGGCAAGGGGGAGACGGCTGTAACAATACAGCCATCCCATTCGCCGAGGAGCTTCTTTACACTCCACACCTCGCCTTGCTTACTCATCATGGCATGTCACACAAATACACACATACATACACACACACACACACCTAATGAGGTTTAGACAGTCACCGCGTTGGAATGATTCCGCAGGTGGCTGCACCTTTCATCAAGGCCCGTGTGTTTACGTTTGAGGTCATTTCAGGCCCATAAAAAAAGGGTTTTGTGCCCAGACACACACCTTCCACTGTCTCCATGACACCGGCACTATTTGCCATAGTTTCTCTCCTCGTCATGTCCATAAGACCTATTGACAAGTTAGTACAGGTCAGCGTTAGCCTAGTGCAGATAGGACCACAAGGGTACAATGTGAAACCGCTCTGTGGAGGGATCCAGAAATAAGCTCACCTCTGTTTTGAGTGTTCTGTCTGACGCGGAGAAAAGTGACTTTGAAACGGTGGTGACACGGGCAATAAATCATGTGCTGGTGTTAGTCAGGAAGGCCAATCACTTTTTCCCCTCTTCTAATTAATAGGCTATTTATTTGCTTGACTGGGTCTCTGTAAGGCTGTGGAGAGTGTGTGTCTGTGCGGGTGCCTGTGTGTCTGTCTGCAGGAGCTGAACGAGAGGGAGGGAGAGAGAGGCTTGGGCCTTGCGCATCACACCTATAACCTCATGCGTTTACAACGCAGGAGACCCCGTTCACCGCGGCTCTTCGGAGCAAAGCACACAGCGACTTCAACTGAGGTGTTTTTATATTGATTCACTTTATAAGCAGCTGGTTTTCCAAGCTCAATGCAAAACGAGAACAAAATATTTTCTCAGAGACTCACGTTGAGATTTGGAGCGCGCCAGCCGAGAATGTAAAGGGGGAGAAGAGGGAAGAAGTGGGTCTAACCCAAAAGCTGAAAGACATTCAACCGTCAGTTTAACTGCTTGTGTCTGTTTGCATGTCTCCTACAGTTTCGGGTTACTCTCGCACAATTTGATACATACACATATTTATGTTTGGCGTGTCGAGAGGGTGGTGGGGAGAGGGAGAGAGGGCCTAACCCTGTTGGAGTGCCTGGTAGCGTTTTGCAGAATCAATGAAGCTGTTACTTTGTAAACTGTTACAGCTGGCCTCCATATATTACCATAGGGGGAAGGCCCCACTCGCCTCTCTGTCTACCCTCTTCCTCTTTTCTCTCTCCCTCGCTTTCACCTATCACTCTTTATCTATCCTCTCTTTCCTCTCTCTTCTTTCTCTATCCTCTCACTCTCACTCGGTCTCAATCTTTCTCTTTCTCTTCCATTCTCTCTCTTCCTCTCTTCCATTATCTGCGTCCATCACTTTTAAGGGCTATTGTCAGAGCACAATGTGAACAGGATGGCCAGGAATGTGAAGGAGGGTTCTTCTTATCAGCACCACCACACACAGAAACGCTCAGCAACACACACAGCCGCTTGAACACACACAAAACACATACACACACAGCCGCTTGAACACACACACACACACACACAACTGAGTGTTGCCCTTGCTTCATCTATCTCTCTTTCTCTCGCTCTCTCTCTCGCTCTCGCTCTCGCTCTCTCTCGCTCTCTCTCTCTCTGAGTGAATGGCTCTGGCATTGCCCAAAGCTGTGCCTCTGAGCAGTTTCCCAGCACTACAGCCATTTATAAACACACACCAAGGATGTATTTGGATGCTGTTGTGTGTGGTGGGCTTGAGGGGGCTTACGAGTTACACATGGGCTGTGGTGGACCAAATACAAAGACCCCGGCGTCGCTAGTTTAAAATAGTGTCATTGAATTGCGCCGCCGGCTGACGTGATTTTGTTTTTACGATGGGGGATGGCTATGACAAGGCTGAGGATTAGATTTGAGATGTAAGTGTACTCGTGTAAGTATCTGTGGTGTAATTGCTTCCATTCAGTGGGCTGGGAGATCCACTGACAGCTTAATGTAGTGAACCACAGCTTTGGTCCACTGTCTGTCTGTCTGCAGCACACATGGATGAGTCTTCAATACAGATGTCTGAAATGGCAGTCTATGGGTCCTGGTCAACAGAAACGCTCTAAAGAGGGAATAGGGTGACCTTTCAGATGTAGAGCACATGGACTGGATGCCAGTCTCCCTTGACAGGAAATGGGAGACACTGAGACCTATTGGCAGAACTACATTTTCATTTGGTCTTCATTTAACTAAATGTGACCGACCGGCTCGATTCGGTCTCATGCAGCAAAAAATGTAAAATATTTTTAGTTTTCATTTTTTACATTGGATAAAAGTAGAGAGGTAGAAAGAGAGGTAGAAAATGGTGTATCATACAGTACACTGCAGTTGAGAAACAATGGGAAAGTTATTCTGCTTTGAAAGTTGATCAACTTGTAACCTCACTTTTGAGAAAATGGCCTTTGAATATTTTGGTACGACTACTGTAGAGCTCTTCTTTGTCTACCCCCATTTAGCATTGTTCACACCCTCTTAAGCTTTAGCCCCACCCATCTCTTTAAGGGTTGATCTGAGCGTTCTGTCCTAACAGCAGTCAAGCACCCAAGCTAACTGGCTAACGTTGGCACAGAGAAGAGCTCACTGACCATTTTACTCAGCCAAGCAGAGCTGGTTAGGCTGTTTTTATGTTATCCAGAGCATTGGTGATGGCAACTGTGCTGCTGGCAAATATTTAAGCTTTTTTTTGCCAACATTTACTGACACGGGCCTATTCAACAGGTGTTGAGTGTTCTTAAGTTCGTCAGTTATTCTGCGCTCTGGCACACTCAGACGAGAGTGCTCTGAAATCAGAGTAGATAACCAGAGGGAATTTACCAGCTACGTCTATCAACAGTTGTCACAGTGACATTCTATTGAAATGGTTACTTGCGTAGTGGAGTCTTTTGTTAAGACATGTAGCTAGCTAGCTAAACAATGAACCAAAATCCCAACTCATGATGTTACTACCCTGCATGAATCTGCAGGTAGCTAACCGAC
Organism: Oncorhynchus kisutch; assembly: GCF_002021735.2. Lineage (NCBI taxonomy): Eukaryota > Metazoa > Chordata > Actinopteri > Salmoniformes > Salmonidae > Oncorhynchus > Oncorhynchus kisutch. The sequence goes on along the minus strand of NC_034190.2, from coordinate 53,368,890 downwards.
CAGGTTCAATGTGAGCTAGCTAACATTAGGCTATAACTAGCAACGCAAATGGCTCTGAGATACGAATAACATGACAACACAGATCCTACACGTAACGATTGCTGCTCCTGTGAAGTGGTGAGGCGTGACATACGCCTCGTTTCCTGAATCGAGTCACAAATGAGATCCCTTTCAGGTCTCTTTTCTCTGGAGCCCTGGATGGTCAAGAGGCAGTGGCATAATCATGCACACACACATGATACACGTGACCATTAA
>NC_034190.2:53348635-53358635 GCF_002021735.2 Oncorhynchus kisutch | reverse complement strand
GGGGGTGAGCAGAGGGGCCCGCAAGAATGTGGAGACCTCCTATAGACCTCCACGACCCTCACATACACACATTTCCCCCTTGCTCTGTCCGGTGAGGCTGTCAAAGGAATTAGTCTATCCTCCACTTTCACTGGTGGCCATGTACAAGGAGTCCACACAATGCCCTATGTACATAGTCATTGAACACTGGTCACTTTAATAGTGTTGACGAACGGTTTTACCCACTTTATATCTATATACTGTATTCTAGTCAAGGCTCATCCTATATAACTACTGCTGTACACACCTTTTCTATTTACATAATGTCTATTCACACCATTCACAGTATACAGGATGTTATTTATTTTCTGCTCAGGTCCGGAAGCTCATTTCCTACATTTATTTATATTCTGCCATGAGGTTTTGTACTGTCTATTTTTATATACTGTATTCTTCACGTAGCTCATTCTAATATTTATACTATTGAACATTGCGTTTTATTTACACTGTTCATTTATTGACATACTGGAATATTGACATAGCTGACTCTAATATATCTACTGCTGAACATATCATTCTTAGTATATCTACTGCTGAACATATCATTCTTAGTATATCTGCTGCTGAACATATCATTCTTAGTATATCTGCTGCTGAACACATCATTCTTGGTATATCTGCTGCTGGACATATCATTCTTAGTATATCTACTGCTGAACATATCATTCTTAGTATATCTGCTGCTGAACATATCATTCTTAGTATATCTACTGCTGAACATATCATTCTTAGTATATCTACTGCTGAACATATCATTCTTAGTATATCTACTGCTGAACATATCATTCTTAGTATATCTACTGCTGAACATATCATTCTTAGTATATCTACTGCTGAACATATCATTCCTAGTATATCTGCTGCTGAACATATCATTCTTAGTATATCTACTGCTGAACATATAATTCTTAATGTATCTGTTGCTGAACATATCATTCTTAGTATATCTACTGCTGAATATATCTTTCTTAGTATATCTACTGCTGAACATATCATTCTTAGTATATCTACTGCTGAACATATCATTCTTAGTATATCTGCTGTAAATTCATCTGGTGTATATACGTATAGATTGCATTTGGACTACTGTTACAGTGCTATTTGGATTCGTTCCGACATTTCAAAATGTCTTGTTGTTTATTATAATTTTCATGTAGATTATTGGTGTACTTGTTTGACATTGTACTGTATTGTTATGAGCTGGTAACATAAACATTTCGCTGCACCATCTATAACATCTGCTGAACTGTGTTCGCGACCAATACACTTTGATTTGTTATGGTGGCATAAATGGCTACTCTCGGTCTGAATAGAATCAAAATCAGGCTTTTTCTGTTGGAGTTCGGTGGAAAGAGACCCTTTCACCCTTTCTCATGCCTTCACCCTCCACAGACAGAGAGAAAAACACCCAGTCATTTAAATCATTTAGCCTTCTCTGTCAGCGTGAGCGGAGGGATGTGTAAAACTAATATTTGGGGCTTCTAGGCCCGCTATGAGATGACTTGATGATAATAGCATTTCTTTCCTCTCCGGCAGCTCTGTTACATTTGAATGGTTCTGGCTGATATGTTATGTTTTTGGAGATCCCTCATTCCAAATATACACTAGGGTCATGTCTGGTTCCTCACATGTGACTTGGAGTTTCTTAGCTTGTTAGTGGCAGGATTCCCAGGTTAAGCTGATACAACTGGACAGACAGTTATACAAACATGAAGAGAAGTATGAAGTAGTGTAGTATGGGGAATATGTAGGGGAATTTGAAAGGAAAATTAGGGGGGGGGGTAAGTTTCACCCATTACTGTGCCACCCATAGCTCAAGACTCCTCTCTTGTTCTCTCTCTCTTTCTCTGACTGCTCTGTGGGAACGGGCCCGGCGTCGGTGCAGAATGGTGTCATTATTCCTGGGCCTTCAGAGTCCACTGGCCATCACACACTGATCCTTCAGTCTCTGAGCTGAGGCCAGCTCTGTCCTGTGATCAAGCTGTGTGTGTGTGTCCTGAGTGAAGAGATGGCCATGCAGGACAGTGTGTGGGCCCATCTGACATATCTGTGTGGTTATCGCTGATCAGCGCCGGACGTCACCGCTCGCGGAAGCGCTGGGACTGGAATTCAAGTGGGAGTGGGAGAGAAAAGAAAGAAAGAGACAGAGAATGACAAGAGAGAGGGGGCGGAGGGGAAGAGCGAGGCGGCTTGAAGGGACACCGTGGAACTTTCACTTCTTCGCTCGCTGCGTCAGCCTGCAACTCTGACCTCCCTCTCTTTCTCTCATAACCTTTCCCCCAATGGGCCCCCCCCCACCTCTTTCTCTCTGAGCCTTCAAAAGGAGGCAGACAGACAGACAGTGGCTGGGTCTGTCATGTGAGGGTGTCTTCGTTATGAGGCCTCTCGCTCTCTGTGATTCTCTCTTTCTTCCCTCTCACTTCTAATCTCTCTCTCTCCTTCTCTCCTTCTCTCCTTCTCTCCCTCCCTCCCTCCCTCTTTTCCTCTTCCCTCCCTCCCTCCCTCCCTCCCTCCCTCCCTCCCCTCTCTCTCTCTCTTGCTCTCTCTCTTTTGTCCAAACTGTCACCCTCTCACCCACTCTGTGAGCAGGAGTCCATTAAATCCGCGCCCCTGAAAGCAGAGAGGTGGCCATTCTGCCGGCACACATAATAACATGTGGGCCCACTGCTCTGGGCTGTTGCTATGGGAGCATGGTGACTCCCTGAAGAAGTTAGGGAGAGGAGATGAGGAGAGATGTCACATTTTTAAGAAATCCTTGATTTAATTCAGTTAATGTTCATGCCTATCGAAAACACAACGCCCAAACGTGAAAATGCATCACTGCACAGCAGAGCCTAGAATTCTAAAAGCAGGTCCTCTTTCTCTTCTGAGGAGGGGAGGGGGGCAGGGGAGGAGATGGGATGTTGATGGTATGGGATGAACTGAGAATGAGGAAAGCCGCTGGTTAAAAGGGAGGTTTTTCTGAACAAAGTGTCCCGTTTCGAGTGGCTACCCCATACAGTGCCCTCCTCATCCTCTTGTCTTTTCTAGCTTCACTTTTCAGACTCTTTGCTGGTTTGTTTTCTTATGGTCCCTGGCCACAGACCCATCCATAGGTTCTGGAAGAGAGAGAGGCAGAGAGAACGACAGACAGACAGACGGACGGACGGACTGAGGAGGAGGAGGAGGAGGAGGAGGAGGAGGAGGAGGAGAGAGAGAGAGAGAGAGAGAGAGAGAGAGAGAGGCCCTCCTGTAATCTGGAGGAATGCCAAAATGCCCAGGAGAGGCACGTTGCCAGCCAGCCCCTGTCCCGCTCCCAGAGACAAACTCTGTCTGGACAGAGAGAGTGAGAGTGCTACAGAGAGAGAGAGAGATCCAAGGTCATGTGAAAGAAAACCCCTCCATCCCCCATCACCAGCCCCCTGGAATATTTTAGGCAGACAAAACAGTCAAAAATGACAGACGGAAAGAAAATGGAATGGCAAAGAATGGGGATAGCGGAGATGTTTAGGGTGTGTGTGCAGAGATTGTGGAAGGGGTCTGGCGTTGGGTAAGGGGTCATTGGGGACCTCTTATCTGGAGAGGACTGGTATGGTACAGGAAGTGTGTCATGTGGTGAATAATGTATGCAAGGCAGACGCACCACAGACATTGTTTCAAGCGAGTGTGTGTGTGTGTGTGTGTGTGTGTGTGTGTGTGTGTTGTATAGTGTGTGCAATGCAGACTCACCACAGGCATTGTTTCAAAGGAGGGACTGTAGACTGGAACAGCAATGATGAGTATGAAGCTTAGGGTGAAGTTGCCCCTAGCCACCGATCTAGGGTCACTTCAGCATTTCCCCCCTTAATGGTTAAGAATAGGATTTGGGGGGCGTAAGTTGATCCTAGTTCAGTGTCTAGACAGGGTCACAAGGGTAGCTGACCTCTGGTCAGGGCTAACATGTATTCAAAAGGAGACACTTACCCATTGTCACCTGGTCACCTGACATCCACATACGTGGTTATTGGGTTTTACCTGACTGATAAGTGATATTAAGTAGTGTAGATCTGACCTACATGTGCGCACACACACACACACACACACACACATTACTGAATAAGTATCTCTCACTGTCCTGTATAAGTGGAAGGAGGTGAAGGTGAGAGAGGGGGAGAGTGGGGGAGAAAGAAAGGGGGAGAGAGAGTGGGGGAGAAAGAGAAGGAGAGAAACACACAGAGACACACACACAGATAGACACCACTCCCATCTGTGCCACACATGGTTGGGATTGCCTAGTAGTAATCCCCAGGTCACTCTCACACATACCTCCAGGGTTTCCCACAGCTCCTGCTGTCACACATAGGGAGGTGTGTGTGTGTGCATGCGTGTGTGTGTAAGAGAGCTTGGCGTGTGCGTATGAGAGAGAAAGTTTGGTGTGTGTCAGTGTGTGTGGGTGCGTACGTGTGTAGCATTGTGTGTGTGTGTGTGTATTAGCAAGACGTGTTTCTATCCACCGTCATCAGAGGGCTCTCTTCAATGGAAAATAAACTAAACACAAGCGTTTTCTTCCTTAGTCAACTGTTCTGTCATGCAAAATGAGAAATGTCGCAGTGAATAGCAGGATAGTACTTTATGTACTTGATTTAATTTGTCCATCCAAACAAACATCAATACAATAGAAAAATAGAATAGAATACAATAGAATAATATACACATAGAACATAGTAATATTGAATAATATAGGCATAGAACATAGTAAAATAGAATAATATACACATAGAACATAGTAAAATAGAATAATATACACACAGAACATAGTAAAATGGAATAATATACACACAGAACATAGTAAAATAGAATAATATACACATAGAACATAGTAAAATAGAATAATATACACATAGAACATAGTAAAATAGAATAATATACACATAGAACATAGTAAAATAGAATAATATACACATAGAACATAGTAAAATAGAATAATATACACATAGAACATAGTAAAATAGAATAATATACACATAGAACATAGTAAAATAGAATAATATACACACAGAACATAGTAAAATGATCAAATATACACATAAAACACAAAAAACTAAAATTATATAACAAGTTAAAAGGACATAAAAAGTTACTCAGTAATAAAAATGCCCTGGAGAAACCTCCTCTCAATACATGGACACGGTCGAAAGCACTTGAGCTGGGGTGAAATAACACGGGAATTGATAGTGAGTCAATTGATTGTGAAATTGATCCGGAAACGAGTTCTCAGGAGAATGTTTAGTAGATAATGTTGGTCAATATCTATAAGTGTAAAAAACACATACAGAAGGCCTCTATAGGCCTGTGTCATATAATACAAGGGATCTGTTTTTCTTTAGGCTGTGCTGAGGTGTCGTCAGATGATATTGATAAAACTGAGAATGAAATTATTTTAAAAACTAATGATATCTATTTTGGTATTCGGTCAGTTATAGATCCGTCCTGAGTTTGTCCATGCACATTTGTAATACAAAGACAAAGCAACACCAACACCATCTGTGTGTGTGTGTGTGTGTGTGTGTGTGTGTGTGTGTGTGTGTGTGTGTGTGTGTGTGTGTGTGTGTGTGTGTGTGTGTGTGTGTGTGTGTGTGTGTGTGTGTGTGTGTGTGTGTGTGTGTGTGTGTGTGAAAAACCGAGACGTGTCCAAACAAACAACGTCCTGATCGACCTAGTACACAACAACACCAGGCGGAGGAGGGAATTTAACGCTTAACACAAACTTACACAAAGCCCCACCTACCTTCTCCCTTCCCTTCAAACTTCGCCAACTTGTGATGCTGATGCAGACAAGTTAATAAAACAAGGATTTCTCCTCCCCTCCCTCCCTTTCCTCCATCCCTCCCTCCTCTCTGTCTTTCCGTAGTTGAACACTGGAGCTTTGAGAGTCTTAATCTTCATTACAGCGTATTACCCCTCCGGGAGGCCTCTCTGTCTGGTGGAGGCTGGCACGGCCGCTATGCTGAGCCCCCTCGCCGGTGGGGTAATACGCTGTAGGGAGTAGGGACAGACACCCACCACTCCACCACCCACCTCACCCCGCTCAAATGAACTGTTAAATAACCCAGCGATCGCTAATCCCAAACCCGGGCCCCAGAGGTAGAAACACTAGGTGGCTCGGACCGTCTGATTGGCCGTCCATCAATCATCCTTTATAAGGAGCTTTAAGAGATTTATCATTAATTACAACAAAAAAAGAGAGAGGCGGGGGGAGGGGGGAGGGGGCAGCATCTAGGGAGCGTCGGCTCAACACCTAGTGTGTGTGTTCTCTTAACGGACAAGAGCGTCTGTTTCTTTCATTCTCTCTCTTATATCTCGCTCTCTCTCATCTCACTCTCTAACATCTATCCGAAAATACATCCAGGTGAAAATGTTTCATATCGTTAGCTCAATCAAACATGGAGCCCTTTCAATACCCCTAATGAGAGAGAGAGAGAGAGAGAGAGAGAGATTTCACAGTGTCATCCTCTCCCACCACGCAGCTAGCCTGCCAGCCATCCTTCATTCAGCATGCTAATACAACAACAATGCAGCTAGCCTGCCAGCCATCCTTCATTCAGCATGCTAATACAACAACAACGCAGCTAGCCTGCCAGCCATCCTTCATTCAGCATGCTAATACAACAACAACGCAGCTAGCCTGCCAGCCATCCTTCATTCAGCATGCTAATACAACAACAACGCAGCTAGCCTGCCAGCCATCCTTCATTCAGCATGCTAATACAACAACGCGGCTAGCCTGCCAGCCATCCTTCATTCAGCATGCTAATACAACAACAAAGCAGCTAGCCTGCCAGCCATCCTTCATTCAGCATGCTAATACAACAACGCGGCTAGCCTGCCAGCCATCCTTCATTCAGCATGCTAATACAACAACAAAGCAGCTAGCCTGCCAGCCATCCTTCATTCAGCATGCTAATACAACAACAAAGCAGCTAGCCTGCCAGCCATCCTTCATTCAGCATGCTAATACAACAACAAAGCAGCTAGCCTGCCAGCCATCCTTCATTCAGCATGCTAATACAACAACAACGAGGGGGGGGGGGGGGGTATCAAGGAGGACAGTTGACTTCCTGTGATAATGAAGCTAATGAAAGAAGAGGGGCTAATTGAGTAAACAAGCGGCAAGGCTCGTCACCCCTAATTAAGCCATTACAAGGAAGAGCGGCTCGTTGCCACGGCAAGGGGTAATTAACACGCTACCGCGGCGACGACAAACGACACAGGGAATTATCTGATGGAGAAACAATGATTAGGCCAAGTAGGGGGGGACCTTGAGAGGCAAGGGGAAGAGGGGGGGACCCCCCTCCAAACACATACACCACCATCCCCCAGAGACCAGTCCCCATGTCACTCTGTGTGAATTCATACCGGATAATCGCCTTATTCAACTAGATACGCTGTGAAGGCCGCGTTTTTACACTATTCATGTCTGCGGTGAATCTGGAAAGCATCTTCTTTGACACTGTCCGAGGGAAGAGATCACGAGACGAGGGCATACTGCGAAAAGAAGGGAGAGGATGAGAGAGAGAGAGAGACCATGCTATGTTGATGTGTTCATTCATAACCGCTAGTGCTGTATTGCGTAGAGACACGTTCGGGGTTGATGGACAAAATGGCTTCGGTGTTCAGAGTCATTCACCCCAAGACTTTACCCTCTGCCTAGTCAAAGTGTTAAACAATATCATGTTTATTCTATTCCAGTCTATTATTATAATGCATTTGTTATTTGGATCAGGTCAAAAGGTCAGTTGTGGTGAGAGAATGGTAGAATAGATGTAATTACTTTCTCGCTTATTTCATCTTTATTTATACCGGTGATCCCATTGAGATTATACGTTCTTTTCTACAAGATGTCCAAAAGGACACCGAGGCACTATGGGCAAAGCTAGAGCCTCACGCATCATCATTCCCAGACAGGGTGACATGGGAGGTGAGAATATAGCTACTGATACCAGGCTATTATCCTATCAAATGATGTCCCTCGGGTGCCTCTGATCCACTACATTAGGCAGAGAGATTCAAGTGATTATTTAGCAATCATTCACAATAGGGAATACAGCAAGTAGACGGACGATACAATCCATTCTCATACCGACGAGATCCGTATTCCAGTAGGGCTGATATTTATTCTAATATAAACGGCATTGTTCTGTGAAAGAATCCCCTGTGACAAAGGTGAGCTGGAAATATTGTTAGACTCCACTGTTACCCTCACAAAGTCAGCAGTTTTCTCCCCCCGCGTTTGATCAGCATGAGGAATTTTCACGTCGGAAACAGTGAATCAGCGGAGAACGGCTTCGTTTCACAATAAAGTCGTAATAAAAAGTGCATTGATTAAAAATCGCGGCGGGTGAGCTCAGGATAACTCTGCGTGGTGTTATCTTGCTAATGCGATTGCCTCTCACCCAAGCCCTAACTAACCCCCTACCACACACACGAACCCCCTACCACACACACGCCATTGTCAGTGTGATTTCAGATCCCCACCGTAATGGGCCATACCTGCTTGACAAACACCACTTCTTAGCGGGTGACTCGTGTCAAGTACGTCTGACATGGCACGTAAATGAATTAGCAATGAAATGGACTTAGCACCAGAGTCGTGGGGGTGCTCATTATTGCCGCTCTAATCACTAAAGAGATGCCATTCACTTGCCTTAAGACGCCACATTTCTCGCCGCCTCGCCGGCCATCGCCAAGCCGTTTCTAATGGAAGGTCTCTGCTTGAGCCCGCGACCGAAAAAAGCCCCCAATGTATTTTTTTTCTCCTTTTTCATCATTATAATTTTTTTCTTCGTAAGATTTTCAGTTTTGATTACTGCTGGCAACAGGCTCTTAGCGGGGCCAGCAGCGCAAGCGGCGTCTCGAGGCTGAAAGGGCCCCCAGCGGGTCGCGAGCCTTTGAAATTACAGGGTGAAAGGGGGAAGGAAAGTGCTCGACTGCATTTAGGCCCATTTAATCAGCTGCCGACTTTTGATAGTCAAACAATGGTTAATTACAGTAGCACCTGCCCACGAGGCCGGCCGCTACCTCGCAGCTAATGAGAGAGTCCTGCTTTTCTCCGCCGGCGTCTCCGGGCCTGCCTGTAATCCTGGAACGGCAGGGATGCCCCTGCGTGCAGCTAGCCTAACGCCCCAGCTCTGCACTTAAGACTTGTTTTTCAGCCGACAATGATTGACGGGGGCGGGGCAGAGAGAAAAAAAAGGTGGGGGGGGGGGGGGAATAATAATGAAATTGACTTTGATTCCATTCTCTTGTGTTGGTGTAAATTATACTCTACCCTGCTCAGACTAGGGAAGGATACACAGATGAAGAGATGTTTTAGAGCAGATTCGTGTTCTGCTTTTTGCACCTCTCATCCAAGATGAGGTTCTGAAGGTCCTCAATGAAGAGACAGTTTTGCACTTAATAAATGATGATGATTTAATAAGTGGCAGGACTGGTATTCTGGCCATGACTCAATGGAGATGTCGTGAGACATAGGAAATGACATGCCTTCCTCTCCCTCTTCGTCTTTCCTCTTTTTCCCTCTGTGTGTGTCTCTCTCTCTCTCTCTCTCTCTCTCTCTCTCTCTCTCTCTCTCTTTCTCTTTCTCTTTCTCTTTCTCTCTCTCTCTCTCTTTCTTCCCCCCCCCCCCCCCCCCGGGGCAGTGAGATAGATATTGAGATGAGAGGCTATTAAAGGACAATTTGATAGTTCACACACCATGTCCCCGGTCCCAAAACAGGACATGCTCGGTGGAGCACAAACACACACACTCCCAGCTGGGAGATCAAAGCATATTAAAAATGACCCCCGTGTCAAAGCATCGATGTAAAACCAGGTGCCACTAGCAATGTGCACTAATGTTTTTAAAGGTCAAAAATACATTTTTGATCAATGAACGAAGATAAGATATGCAACACTTATAGAATGTTCTATATCCACCTAAAATGGACAGAATTACAGCGTGTAA
>NC_034190.2:53341135-53343635 GCF_002021735.2 Oncorhynchus kisutch | reverse complement strand
TATCTTGGCATTGCAAGTGCCATACTTTACCACCAACTGAGCTACAGAGGCCTACGCACACATGCTGGGAGGAATAATATATGAGCCGTCCCCCAGACAGACACAGTGTCTTCCGGTGGAGAATTATACCCTTCCCTCTCAGCACCCCAGTGTCATGAAGGAAGACCTGAAGACTCGCGCTAGCAACCCGTGCAGGCGACCCAGGTTCCAATCCCGTCGGTCACATAAACAGGCAGAGAGGCGAGTCTAGAGAGACAGTCGTTGGCCTAGTCCCCGAGCTCCCACCTGAACAACCGTGTGTGTGTGGTGACGAGCCTACTAATGATGTCGACTTGCACTGGTTGATAGTCATCGGTTCCCTCTGAGCGTGTGTGTGCGTGCACACGCTCTGCTGTGCGACAGGGAGCGGTGGTGTGTCCTGCTATGTGCAGGCGCCCTCTGTTGCCTGCTACCATTTTGCAGGCGGGGGAATAGAGCACACACACATCCCTGGGATCTCTTTTTTTCAAATTCATTAAGAAGACTACAGAAATTGCAGACCCAGCAGTCACCGAAAGTCAAACACATTCCTTGGCCAGAGAGCGAAATGACAACACAGAAAAGAAAAGAAAGGGAGAAAAAAAAGGAGTGGAGGAATAATAGTTTGCAGCTTCCACACAGATCGGGGCTAGGAATCTGTTTGGACAACTGCTCAGTGTTTTGTTTTCCCCGCTGCGCCTTGAAAATAATACAGCGAATGTATCTTTTACAAATTAGCCTTCTACTACTACCAAGCACTTTCTCTTATCCCCTCCATAAGCAGGGTGTCAACCCCGGGACAACCTTTAGACAACCTTTAGTTAGTTTACGTGGTGTAACCTCCACATGAGAGCGAATGAAACCTATTGGGTCCCATCTGATTGGACAATGGTTACGCTATATTTCACTGGTCACTTCTTGCTCGGCAATTGATGTCAAGGCATCTGGTTTTTAATGTGCACTTACTGTGCACCTATAATATATTTATTGTGTTTAAAAATGTTGGAAATTATATGAATATTCATTTTGAGTAATTAAGATCTTCAATGTGATGCACAGCCCTTTCTAGTGTAGGTGGTGCTGTGTGTGTGTGTGTGTGTGGTGTGTGTGTGTGTGTGTGTGTGTGTGTGTGTGTGTGTGTGTGTGTGTGCGTGCGTGTGTGCGTGCGTGCGTGCGTGCGTGCGTGCGTGCGTGCGTGCGTGCGTGCGTCTCCTCAGTGACTGGGGGTCAGAGGTAGTAAAAGGCATGTTGGAGCCAAGGCTATGCGTTAATAAAGCTATAGGACCCCTGCCTGTCACAGTAGGCCCCCTCGCGCAGCTCTGCGCCTGAGCCCACTCTCGCCAACACACCACTGGAGAGCATTGCAGGAATGCTGGTGGATGAGCTCTAGCCGGCTCAGCACAGCAAAGCGCTGAAACGCTTTTAGGCATGTTCTGAATTTGTGGCTAACTCCATACGGTTGGATTTGAGCAGGGCCATGGGAGGGGGGACGAGACTGTCCAGGTTGTGAGGGAGAGATTTTTTGCCGAGGTGGTGGAAACGTTTTCCTTTGTGTTAACTTAACCACAGCAGTGCATGCCCACAAATGAACAAATTGATTCCAATAGGAACGGGATGCGGGTCGGCGGCCTGTGTTGTGGCGTGGTGGAGGGTGTGTGTGTGCGCACATGGGTACATGGGTGTCTCTCCCTCCTGCCTCCAAATGTGTGTATGGGGGGGGGGGGGGGGGGGGGGGGGGGGGGATCTCTCTCTCTTCCTCCCTCTCGCTCTCTCCCCCCCTCCTTCTCTTCCTCCCTCTCTCTTTCACGCTCCATTGAGATCGGACCACACTATCTGACAGGGCCGTCCATTATCTACGCTGCGCGTGATGTGAAGTCCGCCGCGCCGCTGTCGGTGTCTCTAAATGTGTCTCTTGTTAACAGGGGCCAGGAAAAGGAGAAGTGTCCAGGAGGATGTTACGGGGAGGTGAAGCTAAGAAGCTGTAGCTTCCTCCCAGCGGGCTGTGTGTGATCAGCAGAGCCACAGGCAGAGGCAGAGAGACATTTCTAACCACTGATTTATCTGATAAGTAGCGGTGGAGAGAAGTGGATGGAATCGTCGGTAGCTGGCTAGCTGTGTGGATGACTGCATCTGAGTAGCATGTGGCTAGCTGAGTCTCGGTTTAAAGTGTCTGGTGTCTGTTTTCTCTCTCTCTGTTATAGGAGTTAAATCACTCTCTGTGGAATTAGCTTTTGTCCCCCATTCTCACAAGCGCACACACACACGCACACACACACACACACACACACACACACACACACACACACACACACACAACACACACACACACACACACACCACACACACGACACACACAACACACAGCACACACACACACACACACACACACATATATATATACATATACACACCACACACACACACACACACACACACACACCACAAACACACACACCACACACACACACAACACACACACACA
>NC_034190.2:53322922-53341035 GCF_002021735.2 Oncorhynchus kisutch | reverse complement strand
CTCTCTCTCTCTCTCTCTCTCTCTCTCTCTCTCTCTCTCTCTCTCCCTCTCTCTCTCTCTCTCTCTCTCTCTCTCTCTCACCCAGACAATACTCACACTCACGTTTCTGTTTCTCTCTCTTCCTTATGTAAAGTATAACACATTATTACGTCTCCTCCGTTGAGGAGGAACTCCTTTTGGTCCATGCATATTAAAGCTCAACAGTTTGCCCATTGTTCAGCCCTCCCTCCAAAAGTCGTGTGTGTGTGTGTGTGTGTGTGTTGTGTGTGTGTGTGTGTGTGTGTGTGTGGTGTGTTGTGTGTGTGGCGAGGGCGAGGTGTGTGTGTGTGTGTGTGTGTGTGCGGGCGTGTGTGTGTGTGTGTGTGCAGCCCAGTGCTCACGGCTGATTGTCGTTCTGAAACAAAAACAGAAGTCAGCATCTCTGCCATTAAAAGGTGCTTTGAATAGGCAGTGAGGAGAGGGAGGGAAGAAAAAAAATCAACAATTCGCTCCCGGAACATTTGCCTAACCTTTGTCCCTTATCAGTGTGGCACTATTAAAATGTAAATGTCATATTTTGGGAGGAGAAGTGGGGGAGGGGGGGCTAGATGATGGAAAAAGGCACTGATGAAGAAATAAAATAGATTTTTTTTTTGTGGGGAAAGGGATTGAGTCAGCAGAGCTTATGTAAATGTCCTCTTCCACACACGTGCACAACGTACACACACACTCACCTATTAACACACACGGACACACACACTCACCTATTAACATACACACACACTCACCTATTAACACACCATACACACACTCACCTATTAACCACACACGGACACACACACTCACCTATAACACACACATACAACAACTACCTATAACACAACATCCACATACACCACACATCACCTATTAACACACACATACACACACACGCACCGATTACACACACACACGTACACACCCACTCACCGATTAACACACACTCACGTACACAACACTCACCTATTAACACACACCACGTACACACACACTCACCTATTACAACCCACAACCGTACACACCACTCACCTATTAACTACACAACAGTACACACACTCACCTATTAACACACACATACACACACACTCACCTATTAACACACACATACACACACACTCACCTATTAACACACACATACACACACACTCACCTATTAACACACACATACACGCACACTCACCTATTAACACACACACACATGTACACACACACTCACCTATTAACACACACACACGTACACACACACTCACCTATTAACACACACACGTACACACACACTCACCTATTAACACACCACACACACACACACACACACACTCACCTATTAACACACACATACACACACACTCACCTATTAACACACACATACACACACACTCACCTATTAACACACACATGTACACACACACTCACCTATTAACACACACATGTACACACACACTCACCTATTACAGTTTTTAACAATCACTTTGGCACTAATTAAGAACCTTGTGGTCATTTTTTTTAAACTCTAGACATAAAACTCAGTACGGTCATCACTTGTAACACAGGCTGTCCAATGTTCAAAACATTGCATTGTGCATTCATATCTTTAAAGAAACCTTTGCACTTGTAGAATCATTGGTTCAAATAACTAATTTATCATGAAATACCATAGGAACGTTCATTTAGATCACCCACACACAAGATACTGATAGTTTCACTGTGTAGTTGTTTGTACAATCATTAAATATTGTAGTACAAAATATGTGATACATGTTTCATATTTGTACTACACGTAAATACATCACTGTAAAAGGACTAGTAGAGAGAATACTACAGGACACAGTGGAATCATGAACAAAATATGAAATGTATTGATGAAATACAATAAAATCACAACATAGGTTTCTTTGAATCAAAGCAAAAATAATTAGCTACAAAAAGAAAAAACTACAGTAAAACGTCAACTGCAGTGTTCCTCACCTGGCTTACTGTAAAACATCACTGCAGTGTTCCTCACCTGGCTTACTGTAAAACATCACTGCAGTGTTCCTCACCTGGCTTACTGTAAAACATCACTGCAGTGTTCCTCACCTGGCTTACTGTAAACATCACTGCAGTGTTCCTCACCTGGCTTACTGTAAAACATCACTGCAGTGTTCCTCACCTGGCTTACTGTAAAACATCACTGCAGTGTTCCTCACCTGGCTTACTGTAAAACATCACTGCAGTGTTCCTCACCTGGCTTACTGTAAAACATCACTGCAGTGTTCCTCACCTGGCTTACTGTAAACATCACTGCAGTGTTCCTCACCTGGCTTACTGTAAAAAGCAGAACAAAGGGTTGATTACTGTACTTCTATATTTCCCTCAACCCTGTCTTGTGGATCTGGTTCTCATCCACATCACAATGGATGTTTTCATTAGCCAAACATCTTGGGAAGAATCTTCGGGCGGAATCCAGGCCTGACACTGGTCTGCCGTGATGCCATTGCATGCGTCATCCATGGCCTGGAGAAGGGTGGCTTGTTCGTGAGGATGCCTATCATATACCTTCCACCTCCACATAGAGAAAAATCCTCAATCGGGTTAAGGAAAGGAGAGTATGGGGGTAGGTGCAGGGTGGTAAATTGTGGTTGGGCCTGAAACCATGCTTGCACCATTTGAGCATGGTGGAACCTGACATTATCCCACACAATGACATAGGTCACACCATCAGCTCTAAAGACCTGATTTAGCTCATCAAGGAAGGTTACATTCGAACAGCGAATCATGTGGCTGCCTGCAACTCAATATATAGAGTATATAGAGTAGAGAGCTTTAGATGTTGTTTGACAAAACCCTAGAACGGGCAAGATGAGTAATCTAAGCAACTTTGACCGTGGTGTGATTGTTGATGTCACACATGGTGATTCCAGCATCTCAGAAACAGCTGCCTTCCTGGGATTTTTACTCACTACAGTCTCTAGAGTTGACAGAGAATGGTGCGATAAACAAAACACACTCAGTGAGCGGCAGTTCTGTGGGCAAAAACACCTTGTTAATGAGAGAGGTCAGAGGAGAATGTCCAGACTCATTCAAGCTAACAGAAAGGCCACACGTGCTTAAATAACATCTGTGTAAAACAGTGGTGTGCAGAAGGGCATCGCTTAACGTACAACACCGTGAATAATTCAGGCTGTTGTGGAGGCAAAAGGGGGTCCTACCCAGTACTAGATAGGTGTACCTAATAAAGTGTACAGTAATGTCAAATCTGAAAATAGAACCATAGATAGACAATAGACCATAGAAACAGTGTCTGATAAAGAATGATGATGAAATATTACATCCATAGATAATGTAGTCCAATCGGTTCATGTTCCACGGTAATTGGTGTCAATGGATCTCGTTATCCAGACACTTTCATGATCTAAACATGGAATATTGTTTGTCGGTTTCCGTAGAACTATGCATGAAGTGTAATGCAACAGCTACTTATCATTTTGAGCAGTTGTATCAATTGATAGTTAGATCATTGTAATGAAATGAATAGACAGTCATCTCAAATGTAATGTGTGAATTGCATTTTGAAATGGTAATACTTTGATGTTAAGTTGTGTCATTTTGAACAGGTGATTTTAGTTCATTGAACAAATGATCTTAGCTTCTCACCTATTAACACACATTACATACACACACATGTAAGTACACACACACTGTTACGGCTTTCTAGTGGTGATGAAGGAGAGTCGGACCAAACTGCAGCGTGTCAATTGCGATCCATGTTTATTAGACAAACGTTAAACACGAACCCTACAAAAACAAATAAACGAAACCCAAAAACAGCCTATACTTGTGTCAACTAACATAAAGGACATCAAGACAAATAGGACAATCACCCACGACAAACTCAAAGAATATGGCTGCCTAAATATGGTTCCAAATCAAAGACAACGATAAGCACCTGCCTCTGATTGAGAATCACTCCAGACAGCCATAGACTTTGCTAGAAAACCCCACTAGCTACAATCCCAAATATCTACACACCAAAACCCCAAGAAAAAACACACCACAATACAAAAAACTCCATGCCACACCCTGGCCTGACCTAATACATGAAGAAAAAACACAAAATACTTAGACCAGGGCGTGACACACACACACACACACACACACACACACACACACACACACACACACACACACACACACACACACACACACACACACACACACACACACACACACACACACACACACACACACACACACACACACACACACACAGTTGTGGGGGACTCAGTAAAAATCTATGTAACTCTAATTGAAGAGAATTTGACTCTGCCACCGATAGCATTCTGTTCCAGTCTAAAAAGAGTCAAACGTACTCAGGAAACAGTGTTATATGTTCAATTTAATAGAGTTTCACTCTGTACAATATTAATTGAAAATGACTCTGTTACTTTTTCAACTCTCTGCAGTGTTGTTCAGTATTCTAGAATTCATTATTCAGAGTAATGTTTACTCTCACAATATAATCGCAAGAGTTAATTAAACTCCTATGGGGAGTCAAACAACACTATTGTGGGGTTTATATGGTCCCATTTGAGGTGTAAAGGCCTCATTTATACATTTCTTAACCATATCATGGTGGCTTGCAATGTGACATCCAATCTCTATTGGTATCCGTTTAAGAAGGAGGATATCCAGCAGTTTTACATCAGCCAGATCTTACATTCAGAATGCAGGGAGGGGGAGTACTGTTGTTTGAGACTACCTACATCATGTAAACTGGAACAGCCTTCTCAGTAATGGCTGCAATAAATCCAACCACATACGGATTAGATTAGTTCGGGAAAATGTATGTCACATATTGTTTAGCATAAGATAATCAAAATTAGCAAAATAAATGCAAAAACACATATCGATAAAAAAAATATTCTAAATATCAACCTGCAACAGAGCATGCTGGGAAATATTACAATTAGGCTCCTCCCGCAGTGTGGATTCTTCATAATTTATTCGTAATTTTAACGCCCTGTCTCTGGTTACTGTTGATGAAGTTAAAAGTACCCCAACTAACTCCAGGGAGTTTATCACTCTGTTGAGGGTTAAGATAACTCCAGTAGGGTCAATTTAACCCCTCCAAAAATTGCTCTATGATTTCAACTCTCCTTGATTTACTGTGTAGTAATTGAATCAAGTCAATACAGAACACACCACTCCCACCTCGTCTTTAAAAGGGCTAAGCCTTTTGGGTAATGGAAAGCAGATATGGTTCACTTTTAAGTGTCTTAAAAGTGCAGCGCACCTCCCTTCCGGCCCCCTAACCCCCCACCCCCTGGGATGGGGATACATCTTCATTGAGGAGACGGGGCGCCCATTTATGTCTGAGAGCGCGTCAATTCACACGTGTGTGTGTGTGTGTGTGTGTGTGTGTGTCCTTGACACTCATCCCTATCACCAACGCTGCCAGGTCTGGGTTCAATATCCCTGTCCATTGTTGCTACAGCAACGCTGACCCATAATGAAACAGGGAGAGCAGCAGACATGAGAGTAGATCTCTCTACCTGCAGCTTTAAGGGTCACAGCAAAACGGTCGGGCACAGTGATTGGTTCCAGCCCACACATGGAGGGTGATCTTCCCTAACGTTTCACAAACGCTGGCCAAACTACTGACCAAGGCTGGAATCGGAGGAGTTTGTACAATTACACAAAATGCAGTCAATGTAAAATGCTTTAGTTGTTTCAACCTGAACTGGTAAGTGCAGTAGACTCTCTTAATGTTATGTCAACTCAGTATATCATGTTGAGTGAAAAAAATCATATATATATATATATATATATATATATATATATATTAGTTACATTATTGGGCTACAGAATTGTAAGTTAGTGGTGTAGCTTAACTTTGTGACACTACTGAATACGCTATAGTTTATATAGTAAGGCAGCGAACCACATATCTACTTCCATTAGACAATGAAAATAATTGAATTACTCATTTACCACAAAAGTAATAACCACACATGTGCCTGTTGTTAATAAAACAATTTATTGAAAAAATATTTCACAAAAATATATCGGTTGAAAACCTGCCTCTGTCAATCTGCGCTGCATCAATGACACGTCTGCCAATTACTTTTTATGAACAAACTTCTATTTACGTTCCGGCGTGTATATACGCATGTAATTATCTCCAAAAAGGCCTCCTCTAACCAAAACCATGGCTCTGGTCTGTGTCTCTAAAACCTCTCCACCCCGTCTCTCTCGGAACGCTACCCTGGCTTAATGCTCCCCAGCTGTGTGTTAGCCCATATAGAGCGAGTGTGAGCTTTGAAGGATATTAATGGTTAAATCAATGGGATGAAACAAGACCTATCAATGCCCTCGACTAGCGTTAGGCTACCACTACTGCTGTTGCTACTGTACTGGTTCTGCTAATACTGGGCTCCATGATTTCAGCACAGTCGTGGGAGTTGAGTGACATTGTTTAAGTTGGAGGGAAAAAATGGCCGCTCGGTGATCTGTCCTCTGTTGCTACACGGGGAGCGTTAGGGCCGGTCTGAGAATCTGAGAACAGGCTAGGGCATTGTGGGAATGGTGACACAGCGGACGGCGGCGGCCATTTTGGGCCATATGTATCCCGTTAGGTCGCCTTCTTTCATAATTTGTTTACATGCTCCATTGGAGGTTTAAGTTCTTGTAAACGGCCTTCTCCGCTTACAGATGTTGCACAGGGCTCTGAGGCAGAAAGAAGGACTCTGCTACAGTGCCACATCCCTCTTGCTCTCTCTCTCTCTCTCTCTGTTTCTCTCGCTCTCCCTTTCCACCTCTTGTTTGTCTGTATCTTGTGCTTCACTTTCTTTTTCTCCGTCAACCTGTCACATTACCCCTCTTTCTGGCTGTCAGCCTTTCTCCTGTCTCTTTCTCTATTTCACACTCTCTACCCCCCCTATTTCACACTCTCTACCCCCCCTTTTCTCCCCCTTCTTTCTTTCTACTCCTCTCTCTTTTTTGTCTCTGTTCCTCCCACACAGTGCAACATTTTAGTCCTGCTGGAAAGCTCCCAAACACACACAGACCTGTAAGATACCAGACGCAACCCACGCACCAGGGCTCTCCTCTCTGTCTCCCTTGTTATCACTCTCTTTCTCACTCTCTCTCTCTCCCTCTGTCTCTTTCTCACTCTCTCCGTGGAATACGAAGTTTCCAAACTTGGAGAACCTGTCCATCTCATCATTTGTCAGCAAGAGAAAAGGAGGAGAGGGACATAGGAGGAGAGGGACATGGAAGGAAAAGGGGGATTTGTTTCCACAGTGATGTTGTAAATCGCTCGTTAGATCGCGCGGGCATTCCAGCGTGAGATAATGCAGCTATGCTTCGTTCTCCCAACCGAGAGAGAGAGGGTGGACAAAAAAGAGAGAGGGGAATGGAGATACAGAAAGATGGAGAGAGAGTGACAGAAAAAGTTAAGAGGAGGAAAGAGAGAGGGCCTGGGAGCGAGGGAGAGAGAGGGCCAGGGGAGCGAGGGAGAGAGAGGGCCTGCGGAGCGAGGGAGAGAGAGGGCCTGGGGAGCGAGGGAGAGAGAGGGCCTGCTGAGCGAGGGAGAGAGAGGGCCTGGGGAGCGAGGGAGAGAGAGGGCCAGGGGAGCGAGGGAGAGAGAGGGCCTGGGGAGCGAGGGAGAGAGAGGGCCAGGGGAGCGAGGGAGAGATTGGGCCTGGGAAGCGAGGGAGAGATAGGGCCTGGGGAGAGAGGGAGAGAGAGGGCCTGGGGAGCGAGGGAGAGAGAGGGTCTGGGGAGCGAGGGAGAGAGAGGGCCTGGGGAGCGAGGGAGAGAGAGGGTCTGGGGGAGTGAGGGAGAGAGAGGGCCTGGGGAGCGAGGGAGAGAGAGGGCCAGGGGAGCGAGGGAGAGATTGGGCCTGGGAAGCGAGGGAGAGATAGGGCCTGGGGAGAGAGGGAGAGAGAGGGCCTGGGGAGCGAGGGAGAGAGAGGGTCTGGGGGAGTGAGGGAGAGAGAGGGCCTGGGGAGCGAGGGAGAGAGAGGGCCTGGGGAGCGAGGGAGAGAGAGGGTCTGGGGGAGTGAGGGAGAGAGGGAGAGAGAGGGTCTGGGGAGCGAGGGAGAGAGAATGAGAAGTCCATTGACAGACAGGCAGAGGATATGAGTGGGGAAATCCCCACTCTGCAGTAGACATTCAGTAAAAGGCCAGCTGCAGCCGGACGGTAAGTTAGACAGTAAAGTGAAACTCGATGTAGTCTGCTGGGCTACCAGCACTCACAGGCTTATTATGTCATCCACAGCCACTTATACTGGCCCTGGAGTGTGTGCCCCCCCCCCCCCCCACACACACACACACACACACATGATTTGCGCAAGCACACACACATACACCGGGATGAGAGGAAGAGGGCCTGGGGAGCGATGGAGGGAGTATGAGGAGTCCAAAGCCCAGACCTCCCCATCTCTCAGTCAGCTCTGTTACGAGAGGTATAGTAATAAGACACACACAGACCATTGACCATTGGGACTCACTCCTTGGGTGGATTTGCAGATGTCTGCATTCAGTTGGATATATGACACTCAAATGTAGGGAGGCCCCGCCGGTCAGTCGAGCAAACAGGCATCTCCTACAGTACATTTCTGCCCCCGGCCTCACAGTTATTATATGTGATTTAAAGAAAGTTCTTGGTCACCATGTAAGGTGACAGACAGACAGCGTCAGACAGACAGACAGACAGACAGAGACAGAGACAGACAGACAGACAGCGTCAGACAGACAGAGACAAACAGACAGACAAAGACAGACAGACAGCGTCAGACAGGCAGAGACAGACAGACTACAGAGAGACAGACAGCGTCAGACAGACAGAGACAGACAGACTACAGAGAGACAGACAGACAGCGTCAGACAGGCAGAGACAGACAGAGACAGACAGACTACAGAGAGACAGACAGCGTCAGACAGACAGAGACAGACAGACTACAGAGAGACAGACAGACAGCGTCAGACAGACAGACAGCGTCAGACAGACAGAGACAAACAGACAGACAAAGACAGACAGACAGCGTCAGACAGACAGAGACAGACAGACTACAGAGAGACAGACAGACAGCGTCAGACAGACAGAGACAGACAGACTACAGAGAGAGTGGGAGGATAGTAGATAGTAGCAGAGTTACAGGTGAAAGACAGATGAAATAGACATGATACAGAGAGAGGAGCTTGGTCACGCCTGGCAGTGAGTGTCCGAGGTGGGTGAACACGACACCTCTTCACCCCGGCGACCGGGGGAGAGAATACTTGGTAGTGACCCGGCTCGACCCTTCCAGCTCCACCGTTGACCTCCCCCGTAGCCCCGCTGCCCTGTGCACCGCTTAATTCTCCCTAATTACATTCTTCACTGACAGAAAGTTGGCCACCGCAACACACACAAACATATGCATGCACACACACTCATATCCGTACTCACACACGTGCAAAAGCGCACACACTCACATACACACACACACATCTTAGGTAGTGGTAGAGCCCCAGCCCAGCCTCTTTTCTTTCAGGGCAGAGGTTGAGGACCTCCTCGAAGGGCACAGGACAGGGAGAGAGAGAGGAGAGAGAGAGAGAGACAGAGAGGAGAGAGAGAGGAGAGAGAAAGAGGAGAGAGAGAGAGGAGAGAGGAGAAAGAGAGAGAGGAGAGAGCGAGAGAGAGAGCGAGAGAGAGCGAGAGAGGAGAGAGAGAGAGAGAGAGAGAGAGAGAGAGAGAGAGAGAGAGAGAGAGAGAGGAGAAAGAGAGAGGAGAGAGCGAGAGAGAGAGCGAGAGAGGAGAGAGCGAGAGAGAGAGCGAGAGACAGAGAGAGAGAGGAGAGAGAGGAGAAAGAGAGAGAGGAGAGAGGAGAGAGAGAGCGAGAGGAGAGAGAGCGAGAGAGAGAGAGAGAGAGAGAGAGGAGAGAGAGAGAGAAATAGGAGAGAGAGAGGAGAGTGGGATCTACTGGTGATGACAAATGCATGAAGTGGAAGAGCGGAGAGGGAGAAGAGAGCAGCGGAGACCCACACACCACCTTTTATCTCCCACAAGGCTTCTGTGCATGTGGTCGCATATTCCTCTCTGTACTACCCCATGTAGTGTACAAATGTAGTATACTAGTACATAGTGTAGTATAACAATTTAGTACACCTGGTGTGATTAAACGCATTGATGGATGTTGGACTATGTGGTGAGTTTCTGAGTTTACACTAACAATCCATTCAAATTGTCACTCTCCCCCAAGTCAGGAAACGAGTTGAAAATTCACTTCATTGAAAAACGCTCTTGTTGGAAATAACCCCCTTTTGATTCATCTCCGCCGAATGTCACTGACGGTCAATTGGAATAGAAAAGGTTTCGGACCAAATATGAAAGTTAGAGTGTATGCTAATGGTGTGTAAGCTTACAGCTAGCAGGACTTCATTGGTTAAGTAGAGTAGGGGTGGAGGTGGCCATTTTGTTGGTTGTGCTCGTGTTCCAGATGCGCGCCTGTTATCAGTTGGTCTAGGTTCAGGTTCTCGGAGTCTGTCTCCATTCGTCTTTACAATATATGAACAGATTTGTTGGGCCTATGGACCCGGAATGACAAATTCCTCAGGAGGAGAACCAGAGGCATCAATTGGATGTAAAGTTTAAAGTAAAATAATAAATATATACAAATCTTATCCAGGTAACACTGTAGACGTGTGTGTGTGTATGTGTGTGTGTGTGTGTGTGTGTGTGTGTGTGTGTGTGTGTGTGTGTGTGTGTGTGTGTGTGTGTGTGTGTGTGTGTTTGTGTGTGTAAAGGCTACCGTACATATACAAAATAGGGCCTATCATCTCCTATCATCAATTCTCGTACAATACCGTACATTTTCTGGCCCCTGTGCCTATAACATGACATTCATTACAGTACACTGCTAATATGGGATATAGCCTTAGTGCGGTCGATGTTCAACGATGATTTCATATGTCCCCACGCAGCACTCGAGCTAGATAAATATCACTGGGCTTAGCTAGCTGAGGGGGGAAAAGGACGTTCCATTTTTTTTTATATCGCATAATGCAGCTCTTGTGTTCCCAGGAAGACAAGGGGCCTTCTGCTCGCCCCTAAATCCCCGGCTATCTTTCAAACAGTGATAGTTACGGAAATTAGTGGCACAGAAATCCATAAGCGTCCGTCATCGGGGGTCTTATTAGCTGTCTTTGTGAGGTTATGAGGGGCGGACAGGCCCCGGCAGCACCGCGAGGGCTCTCCCAGACACACACATGCGCACACACACCACCAGCTGTGTCAAGTCCCCACCACACACACTGTTACACTGACCAGAGCCGGCCAAGGGGCACACAAGTACACACGCTGTACAGTACTGATATGCATACACGTGGAGATGAGCATGCGCACACACACACACACAGTATACAAAACATAGACATAGTTATATATATATATATATTTGAACATTTATTTAACTAGGCATGTGAGTTAAGAACAAATTCTTATTTACAATGACGGCCTACAAAGTTCTGGAGAGACCCACGGAACTGCTGTTTGTACTGAGTTTGAGTTCTTTAGTCTGGAGGCCTTGGGCATCAGTAAGAAGGCACATGCAAATAAACTGGCTCTTGACTCGTAGACGATGGGAGTAATCCAACACATAAACACACACACATTAATACACACACAACAATCATCCTATATTAACGCCTTGTGATTTCTATGGCTGAGCTTCTCCCTGTGGCAGGGTAATAGACTTGGGCAGACATGGCCATTGATTCCAGTAATAACTAGACCCTGGTGGTGTGTGTGTGTGTGTGTGTGTGTGTGTGTGTGTGTGTGTGTGTGTGTGTGTGTGTGTGTGTGTGTGTGTGTGTGTGTATGTGTGTGTGTGTGTGTGTGTGTGTGTGTGTGTGTGTGCGCATGCATGCGTGCGTGTGTGTGGTAGTAGTCAGGGAGACGTCAGCCCAAGGTTCATCCATCTATGAAACAGGACATGCCAGTAATGGGAAAAAACACTGTATGGCCTGGAGCACAGTATACAGGCAACTTATCAGGCTGAGAGAGCTGAACTTTGATGTGTCTCGGGTAAATATAATTCCATTATTTCTTCACAGCTGAGGAGATGAGGAGGGGGGGTGGGGGGGTTTGTCACGCGAGGGGCCACGAACCGGGAGACACTGGGGAATGGGCTGTTTTCTGCTGAGTTGGGCTAATGCTGTTGTTAGTTTTTGAATGGGGGGAGATGGGGGGGTGTTTGGGATACTGGAGTGTGTATGTGGTTTATCAGATGTCATTTTCGGGTGCATATGGCTTTGACCAACATCATAACATAAAGAACACAAATTAAAATAGATCCATGATTAGCTTTATTTATGTTACCTCATACATATTAATGAATATTCTCATTCTCATATTAGCTCATATATATGAATATATTATTTATCCGGTTCGGCCAGTCTCAATTTATCTTCGCGTAATGATCTTTTCCTGGTCATGTTTAAAGCTATACTCTGGAAGCGTAGTTGCTAATGGTTACCGTTGAATCTCGGATCATGTTGTCATAATATATCACATAATTCCACTTCCTACCTCATTAAACGAATAAACATTTAGTTTATAACAAACACGGAATAAAAATATATGATCTAGCTAAATCCCTAAACTTCCCAACGAACATAGATACACTTTTATGTCTAATGAGGTCCAATATCTGAGACCCTCTTTTTACTCAAGAGCTCCCCTAGAGGACATTGTTGAGGAGTGCATCTTTAATGCCGAACTAAATCAAATCTAAAGTTATTGGTCACATACACATGGTAAGCAGATGTTATTGCGAGTGTAGCGAAATGCTTGTGCTTCTAGATCCGACAGTGCAGCAATATCTAACAGGTAATATCTAAGAATTCCACAACAAAACCTAATATCTAACAAATTCCACAACTAAACCTAATATCTAACAAATTCCACAACAAAACCTAATATCTAACAAATTCCACAACTAAACCTAATATCTAACAAATTCCACAACTAAACCTAATATCTAACAAATTCCATAACTAAACCTAATATCTAACAAATTCCACAACAAAACCTAATATCTAACAAATTCCACAACAAAACCTAATATCTAACAAATTCCACAACAAAACCTAATATCTAACAAATTCCACAACAAAACCTAATACACACAAATCTAGTAAAGGAATGAGATGAGAACATATAAGTATAATATATATGGATGAGCAGTGACAGAGAGGCTAAGATGCAATAGATAGTAAAGAATAGATAGTGAAGGATACAGTATACACATATGAGATGAGTAATGCGAGATAAGTAAACTTTCTTAAAGTGGCATTATTAAAGTGACTAGTGTTCCATTTGTTAAAGTGGCCAAGGATATCAGGTCTGTAGGTAGACAGACGCCTCTCTGTGCTGTATCCCTTTAAAGCCAGGTAACATAGATGGTTGATGCTGTGACTCTTGGCTTCGACACAGCCTCCTCCTCCTTCATCCATATGTCTGGAGATAAGCCGTGGTCCTTTATGCGCTAGCACACTGGAAAGGTTTGGGGCGCTCACCCTTGACTCTGAAGGAAGCGTTGGGGGGCAGAATCAGGCTGTGTTTTCCCTGCCGGCTGGGGTTAAGGGAAGGTTTTGAGGGGGTGACTTGGCCTGCAGGCAAAGACTCAGGGGTTGGGGGGGGGGGGGGGGGGGGTGCCCCCTTCCCTTGTTGGGGTTGCTGTTCACACCACGGCCCAGACCTTGAGACAGACCAGATTGAAGTGGTGGACCACTATAGTTAGTCCATGGAGGGGGGGATTGTTTGATGATTTTGCTCCTGTACTTTTCAGGGAAAGACTTTTCCAGGGATCCAGAGTTCTTACATACAGTACATGACCAAAAGTATGTGGACAGCTGCTCGTCGAACATCTCATTCGGAAATCATGGGCATTAATATGGGGCTGATTTAACAGCCTCTGATTTAACAGGCTTTCCACTAGATGTTGGAACATTGCTGCAGGGACTTGATTCCCATTCAGCCACAACACCATTAGTGAGGTCGGGCAATGATGTTGGATGATTAGGCCAGGCTCGCAGTCGACGTTCCAATTCATCCCAAAGGTGTTCGATAGGCTTGAGGTCAGGGCTCTGTGCAGGCCAGTCAAGTTCTTCCACACCCATCTGGACAAACCATTTCTGTATGGACCTTGCTTTGTGCACAGGGGCGCATTGTCATGCTGAAACAGGAAAGGAGCAGGGCAGAAATTTGATGTTCTGACTTGTTGGAAAGGTGGCATCCTATGACGTGGCCACGTTGAAAGTCACTGAGCTCTCAGTAAGGCCATTCTACTGCCAGTGTTTGTCTATGGAGATTGCATGGTGGTGTGCGCTCGATTTTATGCACCTGTCAGGAGCGGGTGTGGCTGAAATAGCAGAGTCCACTAATTTGATGGGGTGGCAACACACTTTGTATAAATAGTGTATTTGTTCTTAACATCCTCTGCCACACTCCTGCTCTCTCCATACTTGTACCAGAAGTGTCTGCACCAACCCTATATACACAATAACAGGCGCTAGTGATGGTGGTAGGTTAGGGCCCCTGTGTGTGCATGTGTGTCCCTCCCCTGTGTATGGTCTGAAGGAAAGATGAAATGGGAGATGTGTGTTTGTGTGGCCGCGGGGCGATGGCTATGATAAATCAATAGATGGTTTAATAGCGGGGGAGAGAGAGAGATGGAGTAGCTATCGCTGAAGGCTGGTCCCCCCTGTGACCCCGTCCACTCGAGGTCGCCGGCCCTTTCTCCTGTCCAATCATTTGGCTTGTCTGTTGTGATAGCCAGGGCAATGACTAACTCACACTACCCCAGCCCCCCCCCGACAATAACAGATGAATTGTTGGTGGTAGAGAGAGAAAGGTCCCCCACCCCGACACATCACTTAGCCAAACCCTAACACGAGGGAGGGGTGGAGGATGAGGGGAAGGTCAGTGTGTATGGGGGCCCTCACATCTCTATCCCTCCCTCCCTGTACCTTTTGCCCCCCATCTCTCTTGTTCTCTCTTTCACACTTTCTATCTTCTCTCTCTTTCCCCTCTCTCTCTGGCACTCTCTCTCTCTCTCTCTCTCTCTCTCTCTCTGGCGCTCTCTCTCTCTCTCTCTCTCTGTCTATAATCAAAACCAGATCAGCGCTCCAACAATCCCAGTTCTGTTACAGCCCATCTGTCACTCACACTCTTTCAGGAGTATCTCTCTCTCTCTCTCTCTCTCTCTCTCTCTCTCTCTCTCTCTCTCTCTCTCACTACTACATGGTCTTCTATTGTGATTCTCAAACTCTCTCCACCTAACAATTAAAGGCTCACCTTTGGACAGCACTCTGTAGTTACCTCTGAACGCCTGGCTGCATTTTCTTCTCCTCCTTTACTTCCAACGCTAACGGCCTCATTATCCTAGCAGCTACGTAGCTATCTTATAGGATCATTCTCAGCCTCGGGGGGGGGGGGGGGGGGGGGCTGCAGCAAGAGGCTGAATCATTTCCTATTCTCTCTATTCACACCTCCCCCTTTCCTCCCTCCTTCTCCTCCTAAACCGCTGAAAAGTGCTGATCCCAGCCAAAAGCCTCCCAGACTGAGGGGAGAAAAGTAAGGGGATCTGTGAATGGTGTGAAAAGCATTAAGTGCCAGTAATAATTGGAAGCCAGCCTAGAGAATCCAAATATAATCTTACAGCAAGAACACTTGTAATACATTTGGTCTGGAGTCAGACCAGGGCGGAACAACTGAGAGTAAAAGAGAGGGGGGGGGGGGGGCAGCAGTTTCACTGAGGGAGGGGAAGGGGAGGTGGTAGCAGACTTGAGGGCCTGTATCATCCCAATGCTGCAGTGGCCGTTGTACAGTGACAGACAGGGGTAACCTCCCAGATGGATATTTTTAAGTGTTCTCTGGGTGTTGTACGGTGACAGACAGGGGTAACCTCCCAGATGGATATGTTTAAGTGTTCTCTGGGTGTTGTACGGTGACAGACAGGGGTAACCTCCCAGATGGATATGTTTAAGTGTTCTCTGGGTGTTGTACGGTGACAGACAGGGGTAACCTCCCAGATGGATATGTTTAAGTGTTCTCTGGGTGTTGTACGGTGACAGACAGGGGTAACCTCCCAGATGGATATGTTTAAGTGTTCTCTGGGTGTTGTACGGTGACAGACAGGGGTAACCTCCCAGATGGATATGTTTAGGTGTTCTCTGGGTGTTGTACGGTGACAGACAGGGGTAACCTCCCAGATGGATATGTTTAAGTGTTCTCTGGGTGTTGTACGGTGACAGACAGGGGTAACCTCCCAGATGGATATGTTTAAGTGTTCTCTGGGTGTTGTACGGTGACAGACAGGGGTAACCTCCCAGATGGATATGTTTAGGTGTTCTCTGGGTGTTGTACGGTGACAGACAGGGGTAACCTCCCAGATGGATATGTTTAGGTGTTCTCTGGGTGTTGTACGGTGACAGACAGGGGTAACCTCCCAGTCGACCTAATCCACCCCGAGCTCCACACACAAGCAGGAGATTGTTTTTAAAGCCCTGCCCAGTTCCTCTGGTCTACCTCAGAGAACACACGCTGACTTGCTCCTGGAACATACACTCCCAAATAGAGAGACTGGCAAAAAGGGGGCGCTCCGGGCACTTCAGATGTCTACTGATACACAACATACGTGAGGTAATATCAGGACTCAACGCTTTTGGATTTGGCACCAATTCTCATTTTAGCATTTTGGACTTCTCTGATTGGCATTCTGTTGTTGGTCTATGTTTCGTCAGGTATTTGCTATGTTAAATCAGGTCTATTCAGTTGTCTCTCTTCCAGTGTCCGGTGCTTATGTTTACACACGGTCAAACATGGGGGACACGTGCATTAAAGATGAGCCTCCTAATATAGAATGATCCTCTCTTGCGAAGCAGAAAGGTGTTCTAAGGGGATCACCCGGCTGTGGGCCTCCGTAGCAGGTGCCAGTGGTCGATTTTCAATAAATGTTGAAAGGAAGCCGGTGGTTGGCCAATGCATTCCAGCGGCCAGGCCTCCCCGGGTCCTATACCCTGGCAAGCTGTGGGGCTGGCCACAGAAATGCCAGCTCGCTCTCTCTCTCTCGCTCTCTCGCTCTCCCTCCCTCACACACGCCACACACACACACACACACACACACACACACACACACACACACACACACACACACACACACACACACACACACACACACACACACACACACACACACACACACACACTACCACTGCTGGGCCTCCCGCTCTCCAACAATTGTATTTTTAGACGTTTGTTTTTAAAACCCACTTTCTTGTGTGTTGCAAAAGTTGAGGGTTTATTTTGGGTAGGGCTCATATTTCAGTCCAGTAGCAGGTACAGTACACAGTAGCTCGGTCTGAGGGTTGCCATCGCTGCGGGAAAGGAAAAAAGTCTGGGCAGGGAATAACGTTGAGGGATTTTTCCTTCCCACTTCCCTGTGCTCTATTTTCTCCTCACTGGGAATATTTGGGAAATTCTCACTACAGAGCAGGGCTGTGGTCTCTGGAAGGACTTCTTTTGACATCAGTGGTCTCACCTAGTCACATGGCAGGTTTCCCAGAGCCCTGAACCTGATTGGGCACCTTAGAATAGAGTTGAACAGAATTTGGTGAAAGGAGTCCCAAAATGGTGGAGAGGCATCCCCTCAGTTACTGCTTGTCTCTGACCCAGGCTCACCAAACAGGCCACTGTACAGCCCTCAGTGTTCTCAGTCAGGATGTGCTGTGGTCGGGCCGGCCTGCTCTTTGTCACAGTGATTCACTAAACGGGGGGGTGGAGAGAGAGCGAGACCTTACCGCAACACCGCCCTGTTCCTCTCCCTCGCAGGGCGCCACCTCAGTGCGACATGCTTATGTCGCTACGAAATCCGCAAGCACTTCATTTCATAATATCACACCGAGTGCAAACGTCATCCTATATAAACTACGTACAAGACCACGTGCCTGTTGCGCTGCATTTGCCTATTACGGGTGCAATACAATATTAGGAAGGTGTTCCTAATGTTTGGTGTGCTCTGTGTCTAGGCCAGTTGGTGTAATACACACATACGGTCTCGTATGCACTCTGT
>NC_034190.2:53297922-53317922 GCF_002021735.2 Oncorhynchus kisutch | reverse complement strand
AATTAAGAAAATATAGATTTGCCCCCGGGTGGGCAAAAAAAAAGAGGGCTTTATTTTAAGGTGAAAGGCTAGTCTGTCTGAACAGGGTACTGTAAGGTTAAAGAGGCATTCAACATGAGAGTAGTGTCTCACACACACACACACACACCAGCTAGGTCACCCGTGATACAAGTCAGTATTCGACGTCCCTCCATAAGGACGTCGGGAGATGACATGGAAACCGGCCACTAGGGGCAACAGTGAGCACTGTTACCTTCAAGTAGTGTTCAGTTTTGCTAGGTGTTGTTGGGCGTAAGCATCTACCTTTGCCTCTGTTTCCAAATGTTGCAAGTTCAAATCCAGTGATAGAAAGTTGTTTTTGAGATTTTTGTTTTACGCCTATCCCAAACCGTAATCCTTACCTTAAACGTTCAGAGTTAATGCCTAAACTTCACCTTAAACACTTTGAAATTTGACGTTTGAGAAACATGGATGAACGTCAAATTCTGAAGTGAGATTTGTGAGAGCTGGTTGGCCACACACCATCTACTATGTTGTTCTTCACCACACATACAGGAGAGTAGTGTCGTAGTGTCCCTCACAGACACACACACACACACACACACTCTGACCCCCCCCTCCCCCGCACCACCACCACACACACACACACACAAATCATCCACTATGTTCACCTCTGGCGTTGCTCATTTTCTCATGTGTCAAACCCTGAGCATCACTCCACCGCTATGAGCTGATGACATCATTAACCGTTGATGCTGAAGGTGCTCTCTTTTGGTGGGTGCCCAAAACATACACCACGGAAACATACATGGAATCCATCTAGACTGCCTTCTCTAGACTATCTGCCTGTCTCTTTTACACTGTGTCCATTCGTATAGCACATTATTAGCTGTGTCACCAATTCCACCCCCCAAGCAGCTAGTCTTAATTTACACACACACAGGCAGACAAGCAGGTGCGCACACACACGCGCACACACACGCGCACACACACACACACACACACACACACACACACACACACACACACACACACACACACACACACACACACACACACACACACACACACACACACACACACACACACACACACACACACACACACCTAGTCTGGTAACTAGAGCCACCTCCTTAGCATTAGACATTAGACGATAGGACAAGGACAGGCTGTGTGTGTCAGAGGTAGAATCGGTCACAGGGCGAGAGAGTGTGTGTGTGTGCGTGTGCGTGTGCGCATGAGCCACGTCTGTGTTTATGTGTGTCTATGCTGTGTGTGTTTGCGTGCGTGATTGGCTTTTTTGCATCCAGCGCGCGCTGCCAAGCCCTGTTGAGTGGTAAAGTTGTAGTTTTGACATGGCCCTCGTCCTGCCGGCCCGGAGATAGACAGGCCTTTTCATTCTGTTTGACTGTTATCTGGCCCGCGCAAACCACCAGCCTGACGGCTCCCCTTTCATCAACCACACAGAGAGGGAGAGAGAGAGGATGGGGAGAGAGAGGGAAGGGGGAGAAGGAGAGGGGGAGAGACAAGAGAGAGAGGATAGAATGAAAAAAAGAGATGATCGGAGAGAGAGAGCAAGAGGATGGAGAGAAGAAGAGGGAAAAGAGAGTGGATGGGGTGATGGAGAAGAGGTGGGGGTCAGGCAGAGGAGAGGAGAAGGAGGAGGAGGGTAGTTAGGGGTTCTGTTTTGTCTCAGGGATTTAAAAAAAAGGTGGGTTTCTGGCAGCAGCCAAGGCCACACTGAAGCTGAGACGGACACAATGTCCCCTCTGTCTCCCAGAGAAAGGAGCTCCTGACAGGAATCAGCTTTCAATTAGGCTCCCCCTACCACACACACGCACACACACACTTGCGCATGAGCACACACACGCAAGAGTACACACGCACACACACACACACACACACACACGCACACCTTCCCCCCACCTCTCACCAGAGGCGTAGATGAGGCATAGATTATAGGTGACCTCATGACAACCAAAGTGTTCCTTATTGTCGGCTAATGTAGTGGCAAGCAGAGCAGTCGTCCACCACCGAACTGGCCTTCACTTTTAGCACGCTAATAGTCTCTCTTACTTTCTCTCTCTCTCTCTCTCTCTCTCTCTCTCTCTCTCTCTCTCTCTCTCTCTCTTTCTCACTCACTCTTTTTCTCTCCTCTCCCCCTTCATTCCCTTTATCTCTCTCTCTGTCTCTCTCTCTCTCTCTCTCTCTCTCTCTCTTTCTCTCTTTCTCTCTCTCTCTCTCTCTCTCTCTCTCTCTCTCTCTCTCCATCTCGCTCTCTGTCAGAGCCCGTAGAAGAAGTCGTTCCACGTTGTAATCTCCACAGTTATCCACACTGTGACCAGTTATGGGATTCTAGACCCAATTGGAGGTCCGTCTGCTGCCTCCCTCAGCCAGTTGTCTCCTTGTCACCACTCCCACTTCAGAGTGTTGGGCTGTTCTGGCAGTTCCTTATTTTCACAATGCCTTTTTAGACTCCTCCTCTGCCACTGAACCTGTTCTAATGCTTGTATATTTCTTTCCCTCTCTACTTCTGCGTTGAAGTATTCACTCGATCCCAACACACATCGGATAGGCTGCGACTAGACTGAGTGTTAGAGTCCAACACACATGTCAGATACCTCCAAATACTCAAGCTGTGCGTATAAGGTATTAAGCATCATCAGTCTGGCATGGGTAATGGTAATGACTCTAAATATACCAGCGAACAGACAGACAGGCCACAACCCATCTCACTGCTCAGGAATGCATGCTTTCAAAAGAAACATGAAGCAATTCATGAGAAATGTTGTGTGAAAATAATGTTTTCCTATCTAGTGGACTGTTTGACTCAGTGGTGTCATTTTTTCGTATGGTGTGTGTGTGTGTACGTCTGTGTGTGTGCGTCTGTGTGCGTCTGTGTGTGTGTGCGTCTGTGTGTGTGTACGTCTGTGTGTGTGCGTCTGTGTGTGTGTGTGTGTGTGTACGTCTGTGTATGTGTGTCTGTTTCTGTGTGTGTGTGTGTACGTCTGTGTGTGTGCGTCTCTGTGTGTGTGGGTGTGTGTGTGTGTGTGTGTCTGTGTGTGTGTGTGTGTGTGTGTCTGTGTGTGTGTGTGTTGTGTGTGTGTCTGTGTGTGTCTGTGTGTGTGTGTGTGTGTGTGTGTGTGTGTGTCTGTGTTTGTGTCTGTGTGCCTGTATCTGTGTGTGTGTGTGGAACAGCAACAGGTGTTGTCAATGGGGAGCCCTATAGGAACTATCTGAATAGAAGTCAGGATATGAATATGGGATATGTACACTCAGGAGCACCTGCAGAGCCCCTAGAGAACACACACACACACACACATCACACACACACACACAGGAAATGCTAGACCGGACACATTCCATTGCACATCCTCATTTCATTGTGCTACACAGAGAGAGAGAGAGAAACACACACACAGGTGGGGAGAAGCTGCAATACTAATGACAAAAAGAAAAAAATACACCTAAAGCTCATTCCCTGAAAGTGGAAATGGTCCCCTTAAGAGGTGTGTGTGTGTGCGTGTGTGTGTGTGTGTGCATGCATGTGCACATGCGTGTATTAGAGTGAGAGAGAGCCTCCTCTCACCAGCCCCCCAGTGTGATCCCTATCAGTGAAGTGATGATGTAGAAGCTGGCCAGACAGAAACAGATTGAATTCTCCGGCTAGGAAGACGAGTGATACCCCTGACCACCCACTCAGTCCCTAATCCCAACCACTAGCCCCAACCCCTACCCCTCAGTGGTATCCCCAGGCCCCAGCCCCCAGGCCCCAGCCCCCAGGCCCGGTACCCTAGCAGAGGGAGAGGTGGGCTAGTAGCCGGAGGGTTGCCGATTCAAATCCTGCACTGAGCGATTAAAAAAAGGAGGGAAGTGAATTGGCTGCTGGTTTGAGATACCTATGACCATCCACTACACACTTAATAGAAGTGTAGTGTGCTAGACTGTAGTGCCCTATCTGGCCACTGTATGCTATCAGTAGGGTTGTTGAGACAGTAGGTTTGTACACAGTGTTTCCTGGGGAGGAAGTATCAGTGATTCTCCACACACATGCACACGTTCTTTCTGCATTGTTGGGAAAGGCCCTGTAAAGAAGCATGTCCCTGTAAAGAAGCATGTCCCTGTAAAGAAGCATGTCCCTGTAAAGAAGCATGTCCCTGTACGAAGCATGTCCCTGTACGAAGCATGTCCCTGTAAAGAAGCATGTCCCTGTACGAAGCATGTCCCTGTACGAAGCATGTCCCTGTAAAGAAGCATGTCCATGTAAAGAAGCATGTCCCTGTACGAAGCATGTCCCTGTAAAGAAGCATGTCCCTGTAAAGAAGCATGTCCCTGTAAAGAAGCATGTCCCTGTAAAGAAGCATGTCCCTGTAAAGAAGCATGTCCCTGTACGAAGCATGTCCCTGTACGAAGCATGGCCCTGTAAAGAAGCATGTCCCTGTAAAGAAGCATGTCCCTGTAAAGAAGCATGTCCCTGTACGAAGCATTTCACTGTACGAAGCATGTCCCTGTAAAGAAGCATGTCCCTGTATGAAGCATGTCCCTGTACGAAGCATGTCCCTGTAAAGAAGCATGTCCCTGTAAAGAAGCATGTCCCTGTAATGAAGCATGTCCCTGTAAAGAAGCATGTCGCTGTAAAGAAGCATGTCCCTGTAAAGAAGCATGTCCCTGTAAAGAAGCATGTCCCTGTACGAAGCATTTCACTGTACGAAGCATGTCCCTGTAAAGAAGCATGTCCCTGTATGAAGCATGTCCCTGTACGAAGCATGTCCCTGTAAAGAAGCATGTCGCTGTAAAGAACCATGTCCCTGTAAAGAAGCATGTCCCTGTAAAGAAGCATTTCACTGTACGCTTCGTAAACCTGTTTACGAAGCGTGTTATTAATACAATTAGATTTGACAGACACACACACATACACTGTAGGCACACTGTAAATACTGTCTATAGTACACACAGACACACACTCTAGCACTGTCAGCACACAAGCGCACACTGCACCACACCCCCATGACTCAAATGTAATGTAAATGCTAACCCTAGCCTTAAATTAAGACCAAAAAGCACATTTTTATTTTCATTATTTTTTACAATATAGACAATTTTGACTTTGCAGCTGGCCTATCTAAGGGGAAATCGCTCAGTTCTGCCTCCAGGACAAGACTCGTGAAAATAAATGTCAACCTGCTCTCCTCGGTGGCTGCCACCGCGACCAGGGGTCATGGGGTGGCTCAGATAAGACCAGGGGGTTTTGTAAAGGGAAGCTTGACTTTCAGCGCACAGGAAGAAGGGATGAATGGAGGGATGAATAACCCGCAGGAGAGGAGGGAGGAGGGCGGCTGAAACTCCAAACCACCGCCACATCTGATAAGGGGGCGCGCAGCGGTAAAGCTGGTGTAAAAGAGAAGGTTAGCGGTAGAATAACGACAGAGGGAGAAAGAAAGCAAGGGAAACAATGAGGGAAGGTGAATGGATGAAAGCGGGACGAAGGGAGAACTGGAGGGGGGATTGGGAGCGATGGAGAGAACACGAAAGAGACAGAAATCATTTAAGAGCGAGAGGGGAAAAAGGGAAAGAGTGGCGGTCTGAATTTGCGAGCTTTGACATGGTGCCCATCTGTCTGTGAATTAAAGGAGGGATATGAATGGCAGACTTCCTCTTAACTCTCCAATAGACTCAGACCAAGCGTGCATACTGCTTCAATGAGAGTGACAGAACGAGAGAGAGACAGAGGGGGGGGGGGTGAGGGAATGAGCAACGAGAGGGTTCCAAAATAGAGATATGTTCCACCTTGTCCTCAAAGATGGCCGCCCCTTCTGTCCAACTTTCTGGCCCTCTCTCGCCCTCCTTCTCAACCTCTCTCTGAGATACTTTGACGATAGCGTTTTTAAAAAACAGAGCGGAATAGTTTTACAGATTCAACCGTAAAACGGTCAGCTTGGAACTATGAGAGGCGCGGCAGGGGGCCAGTGCCCACCCCTGAGATCTAATTGCTCTTCGGCCCCCTTCACCACGTGTCAGATGATCTGGACAGGAAGCGCTGTCCTGGGAGCCACACACACACACACACACACACACACACACACACAAGCACACACACACGCACACACACACACACACACACACACACACACACACACACACACACACACACACACACACACACACACACACACACACACACACACACACACACACACACACACACACACACACACACACACACAGAGAGAAGCATACAGATACACACATGCACACACATACAGATGTAGATACACAAATGCACAGAAACATACACACACATTTGTGAGAAATTTAATTATAGTGCTCATCTTGTGCTCAACTAAGGTGAAACACATTTTGGTTAAATGCTTTTAGGGTAACTAAGAAAGATTCCTACCGTGTTTAAGCTAAGCTAAGCTAAGGTACACTGTATTTCTGTGTGATGATGCTGGAAGTGAGCAGAATTAGTGGAAAGTGCGGAGGAGCGTTGAAAAGTTGGAATGTTTGCTTTGTGAACAAGATGAGATTTTGGGCTCCATCTTGAAGCCGAGCCGCTCTCCAGTCTCTGGGCCTCTGAATGTGTCTTTGTGAAGAAGCAGGCACGCACATGCACACACACACACACATACATTATTACATTCTCCACCACACACACACACACACACACACACACACACACACACACACACACACACACACACACACACACATGGAAGCATACATATACACACGCACAAGCACACACACACGCACACACACACACACACACACACACAGGTATTCACATATCTACACATATATGTATACACACACACATTATATACAGTATTCACAGTACACACAATTAACCCTTTGAAACCCTCTCTATGTACAGTTGTGTGTCCCAGTTATCTTTACCCTCGCTCTGATTATGGGCTCACCCTGGGGAATAGAATCAAGGAGACACAGGTCTCTCTATAAGTGAATTGTATTGGAGGGGTGTGTGTTTCTAGAGCCTGGGGTCCAAGGTTAAATATACAGAACACACGGGGGGCTAGGCATCCACATCCAACAGGACAGTCCCATCCCCTTTTCATCCGCAACAGTCTGCTTTTTCTGCTGTGTAGGTGTGTGTACGTGCATGTACATTGTGTGTGTGTGTGTATATACAGTGCCTTCTGAAAGTAATCATACCCCTTATTCCAAATTTAAAAATTAAAGTTTTCACTTTGTCATTATGGGGTATTGTGTGCAGCCCCCAAAAATTATAAAATATTTTTGCCATTTTGAATTCAGGTTGTAACACAACAACATGTGGAAGGAGTCAAGGGGTGAGAAGGCACTGTACATTGTTTGTGTATGCGTGTGAAGCACAAGCATGCCACCCCACACACACACACACACACACACATGTCTAAGCATGTCGTCGTCGCCCCCCCCCCCCCCCCCCCACACTGCTGGGGTCACAATCCAAAGTCCCCTCCCGAGGCCCCGGCTCCGACTCGTTGGCCTTTACCGGCAAATGAAGCTTTCCACGGATCACCGAACCCATCAGCGTGCCCCTGTCCCACCCCTGAAATCTGAGCAATTATTTTTGACGTGTAACA
This sequence comes from Oncorhynchus kisutch, assembly GCF_002021735.2. Classification (NCBI taxonomy): domain Eukaryota; kingdom Metazoa; phylum Chordata; class Actinopteri; order Salmoniformes; family Salmonidae; genus Oncorhynchus; species Oncorhynchus kisutch. The sequence goes on along the minus strand of NC_034190.2, from coordinate 53,310,336 downwards.
TCAATAATCTCATTAATTTTTTCCCTCTCCGCTACCTTACACGGCAGAGGGCGAGCGCTTTCTCTCTCTCCACTCTCTTATCTGTGTCTGCGGGAAATATGACACGGTGTGGCACTCGATAAACCCATTTTTTTTGCACCATCGATCCTCATAACTCGCTTGTTTTCCCTCCCCCTCTCTCTCTCTCTGTTTCTTTGTGTTCCCCCTCTCTCTCTCTCTGTTTCTTTGTGTTCCCCCTCTCTCTCGTCCTCTAGCTCCTCTATGGAAATGGTATTGACGGGCGGCGCGGTGTTAAATTATTAAGTAAATGTTAGGAGATGATGTCAATGATGTGTGTGTATTGTAAAGAGCAGCGGGAGGGGAGGGCAGGAGGTGGGGGGAGTACAGCTCCATGTCTCCTGATGAATTGAATCTCCCAGAGCAGGAACGTGTGTACTTCACGGTGTGAAACAGACACTTGCAGAGAGGCGTCCCACACAGAGAGAGAATCAAGGCCCCTGAGTATGTATGACATGACATGTGGAGACGCACTGAATGGGTGTATGAGAAGGTGGAGATGGCTTTCAAAACCCTCGACCACACGGAGAAAGATCAATGGAACACTTTCTCTTTCTCTCTCTCTCCCATCTCTCTCACTCTGTCTCTCTCTTTCTGGTGTCTTTCATTACGACGCCGGTGATCTTTTTCCAAAGAGAATTCACCTCTTTTTGCTCCATCGATCACCAAAGTTATTGTTTACCCTATTATGGCCTAATTGCCATGTTCTCTGTAACCTTCTATTGGGCTCTGAGGCACCACTCCTGCACTAGGCTAATGGCTAGGCTAATGGCTAACAGCGGCAGGTATAATGGCTCTAAGCTAATTTGGCTAGGGCTAAATGTGTCCACGCGGACTAGCTAACTACCCAGCGGTGCTAACCTGGCTGCAGTGCTAGCGCTAGGAGAGCCATCAATCTCTTCCCCAAGGCTAACTAGCGTTGGCCGCGGTGTCGCTGCGCGGCTAACTGCAGGCCGTCGGCGTCACTAATAAGTCATCCCACTGATATGGCTTTTTAATTAGCGTCTCATGGCTAAGGGCTCCGCACGGACCCTTTCTTGTACACACACACACACACACACACACACACACACACACACACACACACACACACACACTCCAACATCGATGCCTTTTGTTTGCCTTTCATTTACATATATGCACGCTAAGGCCCAAATTAGAGGAGCCTGATTAATTGTGCATGCTGGGTAATACATAGGTGTGTGTGTGTCCTAAACACTCCCTCAGGCAGGACAGGCGCTGTTAGCTCTGTTAGCGCTGTTAGCTCTGTTAGGGGGATTGCGGTGAAACAGCCAGCTAAAGACTGTTGTTTGCGGAGGAGTAATTAAAATAACTCTCAAACACACACACACACACACACTCCTACATATATATACAGTGGGGCAAAAAAGTATTTAGTCAGCTACCAATTGTGCAAGTTCTCCCAGATTCAGTCTTCCCAGCCTGGTGCAGGTCTACAATTTTGTTTCTGGTGTCCTTTGACCGCTCTTTGGCCTTGGCCATAGTGGAGTTTGGAGTGTGACTGTTTGAGGTTGTGGACAGGTGTCTTTTATACTGATAACAAGTTCAAACAGGTGCCATTAATACAGGTAACGAGTGTAGGACAGAGGGGCCTCTTAAAGAAGAAGTTACAGGTCTGTGAGAGCCAGAAATATTGCTTGTTTGTAGGTGACCAAATACTTATTTTCCACCATAATTTGCAAATAAATTCATAAAAAATCGTACAATGTGATTTTCTGGATTTTGTTTCTGGAGAACTTGCACAATTGGTGGCTGACTAAATACTTTTTTGCCCCGTTGTATGTATATATATATATATGCTCATACGGTGAAAGGGGAGAAAGTGTGTGTTTGTGGGGGTTGAGCTCTGAGTTACCTTTGCGGCTTCAGGCATTCCTTACCTCAAACTACACAGAAATCGTGTCTAGCATCTTGCCTAGCAATACAGTTACTTTCAAAGGTTTTGTTTGATCATTGTGACATACACTGAGTGTAGAAAACATTAAGAACACCTTCCTGATATTGAGTTGCACCCCCCTTTTGCCCTCAAAACAGCCTAAATTAATGGCCTCTACAAGGTGTCGAAGGCGTTCCACAGGGATGCTGGCCCATGTTGACTCCAATGCTTCCCACAGTTGTGTCAAGTTGGCTGGATGTCCTTTGGGTGGTGGACCATTCTTGATACACATGGGAAACCCAGCAGCGTTGCAATTCTTGGCATAAACCGGTGCGCCTGGCACCTACTACCATACCCCGTTCAAAGGCACTTCAATCTTTTTGTCTTGCCCATTCACCCTCTGAATGGCACACATACACAATCCATGTCTTAATCGTCTCAAGGCTTAAAAAATCCTTCTTTAACTCGTCTCCTCCCCTTCATCTACACTGATTGAATTGGATTTAACATGTGACATCAATAAGGGATCATAGCTTTCACTTGGATCCACTTGGTCAGTCTGTGTCATGGAAAGAGCAGGTGTTCATAATGTTTTGTCCACTCATTTTAGGATCATGTAACTGACGTTCCACTTTTTATTTTCCCCCCATGTGTCCTTGATCTTCAATAGGTGAGTGACATTCATTGCAATTATTTGATACCAGGTCAGTGTGTTCAGTTAGTGGGCCCTTTCCTTTCAATGAGACAGACAGGGACCGTTGTACCATCCACACCTAATTATATGCCTGAGATGTAAGGGACACATATTATTATTATTCCTTACTTTAAATGACTCCACACGTCATTTCATGGAAACATTTCACACAATGTCAACCTCCGAAAATGTCTGTCCAGATGTGTCCCCTCCCATCTCTGGTCAGCCAACCAACACCCAGCAACCATCTAACAGCGTGTACCGATCCAACAAGTGTGCGTGTGTGTGTGTGTGCCTGCGCATGTGCACATGTCTCAGGTACCTGAATTACTCTGCCATGGACAGTTCCTCCATATTGCTCCACAAATTCACGCTTTCAAGTCCCTTTCATGACTTTGTGCCTTTCAAGGGTCTTGGTGTGAGTTGGTTCTGTTTCAGTATGCTGATTGGGTAATTATGTGTGATTGTGTTCCCAGTGGAAAGCAGTCCTGAGAGTGTTTCTCTAAATGACTGAATTATGCTGGACCATTGAAGAGGCCTGTGGGGAGCCGTACACTGCTCTCCCAGGCCATTAGGGAAAGGCAACCCTTTAGAATAGACTTGCTATTAATCGTTGGTTACTTTGAAAAGTCACTGCTGTTGTTTCCCTGGCAGTGTCTGAATTGGCACCCTATTCTCTATATAGTGCCCATGAGGAGCTGGACAAAGGTAGGGCACTATATAAGGAATCTCAGACACAGATCCAAGAACGGCAGATCCAAGAAGGTTGGATTTTGTTAACTAAAATCAATGAAGAAATGTGATGATAGTTGGCAGTGATCCGATCACTGGGTGGTGGGGAGGTTTGGTTGTGCTACAGTGCCCCTGGTGGTCAGATGGACCAATAGGTCAGCAGCACCAAAAACACACACACATACATACACACACACACACACACACACATATACACACAGAACAGGTGGAAGTGGGGAACAGGGAAACGTGCCACCTTTTTTTATTGTGGTGGGAAAAGGACACAATCACCTGGTGTTTCTGTTCGTCTGTGTGTCTGCCCTCCCTCTCTCCTCTCCGTCTCTCTAGTGGGGTTGATGATGACGGTGGTCTCTAAAAAGCTCCTGCCCAAACGTCTCTTTTGTCTGACAGAAGGGGCAAAATCCTGTCAACAGCTTCTCGTCCTTCTCCTCCCTCTCTTCCTTGTCTCTTTGGAACCTGACATCTGAGACTGTTTCTGATATGAGACGAGATCTGAATGGTTGAAGGTTGATGGTGTTGTCATATAAGCACTTGATTATTAACTAGTGTTGTTAAATTAATATTTATATTTTAATGAATGATTAATTGATCATAGCAGGGTAGAGGGGGGAAGATAGGCGGTGAGTCTCCTCACGCAGCTCCACCTTGGGGCCCTTTGCCTCAGCGCAGCCATCCTAATGCACCCTGCTTAAACATTAGCGTCCTTGCTCTGATAGGAGGGAGGGAAGAGGGGTCCTCCACCACATCCATACATCAAGCCATAGATCCCTCTTCTCATTAAGGTAGATTGATACCCATCACTGCAGTGTGAGCTGAAACACACTCTCAATATTGTGATTAACACAGAACAAATGGCCCCGGGTTACATGACGCACACACGCATACACACACACACACACACACACACACACACACACACACACACACACACACACACACACACACACACACACACATACACACCCTAATACTTTCACACACGCACACCACCCAGATGAGATGAGCGGCAGACTTTAATTAAAAGCCTGTGGGTGGAGGGGGGCAGCTGGCGGTAGGGGTCTCCAGCCCCCATTATCTCCCTGTCAGGGCCCACAAGAGTCATTGGGAGGGTGAAGGTTAAGGCCGGGGCTGGGACTCAGGGCAGGGACAGCCATAAACATACCTCAGCCTGGCCACTGGAAACCATCGCTCAGCCACAAGGACCCAAAGATATACGGTCTAACAACAGGGAGAGAGAGAGAAGAGGAAGAGAGAGAGAGAGAGCTTGGAAAGGCGCTAAAACTAGTGCTTAGCGCGAGTCAAGCTGGAGGTGCTCTGGAGCTCAATGGCTGTATTGTTTTCACCCTTCTTGAACCGCGGCCAGACGCTGAGATATTTTCGAAGATGGAGAAAAAAAAAGAAAGTACCGAGGTGGAAATGAAACAATGGTTTCCACAACAGTAAAATAGGCATTTTCCTCCTGTCCTCCTGTGCGGCCCGACACTCAGCCAAAGTCACTTTATCACCCCGCTGCCTTTGTAACACACACGTATTCCCCCCCACGTCCCGTCGGTCTACAGCCCCCGTCCCCGTCGGTCTACAGCCCCCTCCCTACGGTCTACAGCCCCCTCCCATCAGTCTACAGCCACCCACCCTCCCGTTGGTCTACAGCCCTGGTCCCCGTCAGTCTACAGCCCCCTCCCGTCAGTCTACAGCCCTCTCCCGTCGGCCTTCAGCCCCCTCCCGTCAGTCTACAGCCCTCTCCCGTCAGTCTACAGCCACCCACCCTCCCGTCGGTCTACAGCCCCCGTCCCCGTCGGTCTACAGCCCCGGTCCCCGTCGGTCTACAGCCCCGGTCCCCGTCGGTCTACAGCCCCCTCCCGTCGGTCTACAGCCCCCTCCCGTCAGTCTACAGCCCACCCGCCCTCCCGTCGGTCTACAGCCACCCCCGTCAGTCTACAGCCACCCCCCCTCCCGTCGGTCTACAGCCACCCCCGTCGGTCTACAGCCCCCTTCCGTCAGTCTACAGCCCCCGTCCCTGTCGGTCTACAGCCCCCGTCCCCGTCGGTCTACAGCCCCCATCCCCGTCGGTCTACAGCCCCCTCCCATCAGTCTACAGCCACCCACCCTCCCGGTGGTCTATAGTCCCCTTCCGTCAGTCTACAGCCCCCGTCCCCGTCGGTCTACAGCCCCCCGCCCTCCCGTCGGTCTACAGCCCCCGTCCCCGTTGGTCTACAGCCCCCCTCCCGTCGGTCTACAGGCCCCTCCCGTCGGTCTACAGCCCCTCCCGTCAGTCTACAGCCCCCTTCCATCAGTCTACAGCCACCCGCCCTCCCGTTGGTCTACAGCCCCCCCGCCCTCCCGTCGGTCTCAGCCCCCGTCCCTGTCGGTCTACAGCCCCCGTCCCCGTCGGTCTACAGCCCCCTCCCGTCGGTCTACAGGCCCCTCCCGTCGGTCTACAGCCCCCTCCCGTCGGTCTACAGCCCTCTCCCGTCGGTCTACAGCCCCCTCCCATCAGTCTACAGCCACCCGCCCTCCCGTCGGTCTACAGCCCCCATCCCCGTCGGTCTACAGCCCCCGTCCCCGTCGGTCTACAGCCCCCTCCCGTCGGTCTACAGCCCCCTCCCGTTTGTCTACAGCCCCCGTCCCCGTCGGTCTACAGCCCCCTCCCGTCGGTCTACAGCCCCCCTCCCGTCGGTCTACAGCCCCCTCCCATCGGTCTACAGCCCCCTCCCGTCGGTCTAACAGCCCCCTCCCGTCAGTCTACAGCCCCCTCCTGTCGGTCTACAGCCCCCCGCCCACCCGTAGGTCTACAGCCCCTGTCCCGTCAGTCTACAGCCCCCTCCCGTCGGTCTACAGCCCCCCGCCCACCTGTCGGTCTACAGCCCCCTCCCGTCGGTCTACAGCTCCCGTCCCCGTCAGTCTACAGCCCCCTCCCGTCGGTCTACAGCCTCCCGCCCTTCCGTCGGTCTACAGCCCCCGTCCCCGTCAGTCTACAGCCCCCGTCCCCCGTCAGTCTACAGCCCCCTCCCGTCGGTCTACAGCCCCCGTCCCCGTCGGTCTACAGCCCCCTCCCGTCGGTCTACAGCCCCCCCCCGTCAGTCTACAGCCCTGGTCCCCGTCGGTCTACAGCCCCGGTCCCCGTCGGTCTACAGCCCCCATCCCCGTCGGTCTACAGCCCCCTCCCATCAGTCTACAGCCACCCACCCTCCCGGTGGTCTATAGTCCCCTTCCGTCAGTCTACAGCCCCCGTCCCCGTCGGTCTACAGCCCCCCGCCCTCCCGTCGGTCTACAGCCCCCGTCCCCGCTGGTCTACAGCCCCCTCCCGTCGGTCTACAGGCCCCTCCCGTCGGTCTACAGCCCCCTCCCGTCAGTCTACAGCCCCCTTCCATCAGTCTACAGCCACCCGCCCTCCCGTTGGTCTACAGCCCCCCGCCCTCCCGTCGGTCTCAGCCCCCGTCCCTGTCGGTCTACAGCCCCCGTCCCCGTCGGTCTACAGCCCCCTCCCGTCGGTCTACAGGCCCCTCCCGTCGGTCTACAGCCCCCTCCCGTCGGTCTACAGCCCTCTCCCGTCGGTCTACAGCCCCCTCCCATCAGTCTACAGCCACCCGCCCTCCCGTCGGTCTACAGCCCCCCGCCCTCCCGTCGGTCTACAGCCCCCATCCCCGTCGGTCTACAGCCCCCGTCCCCGTCGGTCTACAGCCCCCTCCCGTCAGTCTACAGCCCCCCTCCCGTTTGTCTACAGCCCCGTCCCCGTCGGTCTACAGCCCCCTCCCGTCGGTCTACAGCCCCCTCCCGTCGGTCTACAGCCCCCTCCCATCGGTCTACAGCCCCCTCCCGTCGGTCTACAGCCCCCTCCTGTCAGTCTACAGCCCCCTCCTGTCGGTCTACAGCCCCCCGCCCACCCGTAGGTCTACAGCCCCTGTCCCTGTCAGTCTACAGCCCCCTCCCGTCGGTCTACAGCCCCCCGCCCACCTGTCGGTCTACAGCCCCCTCCCGTCGGTCTACAGCTCCCGTCCCCGTCAGTCTACAGCCCCCTCCCGTCGGTCTACAGCCTCCCGCCCTTCCGTCGGTCTACAGCCCCCGTCCCCGTCAGTCTACAGCCCCCGTCCCCGTCAGTCTACAGCCCCCTCCCGTCGGTCTACAGCCCCCGTCCCCGTCGGTCTACAGCCCCCGTCCGTCGGTCTACAGCCCCCTCCCGTCGGTCTACAACCCCCTCCCGTCAGTCTACAGCCCCCGTCCCCGTCAGTTTACAGCCCCCTCCCGTCGGCGTACAGCCCCCTCCCGTCGGTCTACAGCCCCCTCCCGTCGGTCTACAGCCCCCCGCCCTCCCGTCGGTCTACAGCCTCCTCTCGTCGGTCTACAGCCCCCCGCCCTCCCGTCGGTCTACAGCCCCCTCCCGTCGGTCTACAGCCCCTGTCCCCGTCGGTCTACAGCCCCCTCCCGTCGGTCTACAGCCTCCCGCCCTTCCGTCGGTCTACAGCCCCCGTCCCCGTCAGTCTACAGCCCCCTCCCGTCGGTCTACAGCCCCCGTCCCCGTCGGTCTAGAGCCCCTTCCGTCGGTCTACAGCCCCCTCCCGTCGGTCTACAGCCCCCTCCCATCAGTCTACAGCCCCCGTCCCCGTCAGTCTACAGCCCCCTCCCGTCGGCCTACAGCCCCCTCCCGTCGGTCTACAGCCCCCCGCCCTCCCGTCGGTCTACGGCCTCCTCCCGTCGGTCTACAGCCCCCCGCCCTCCCGTCGGTCTACAGCTCCCTCCCGTCGGTCTACAGCCCCCTCCCGTCGGTCTACAGCCCCCTCCCGTCGGTCTACAGCCCCTGTCCCCGTCGGTCTACAGCCCCCTCCCGTCGGTCTACAGCCCCCCGCCTTCCCGTCGGTCTACAGCCCCCCGCCCTCCCGTCGGTCTACAGCCCCTCCCGTCAGTTTACAGCCCCTGTCCCCGTTGGTCTACAGCCCCCTCCCGTCGGTCTACAGCCCCCCTCCCTCTCGTCGGTCTACATCCCCCGTCCCCCTCGGTCTACAGCCCCCTCCCGTCGGTCTACAGCCCTCTTCCGTCAGTCTACAGCCACCCGCCTTCTCGTCGGCCTACAGCCCCCTCCCGTCGGTCTACAGCCCCCTCCCATCAGTCTACAGCCACCCACCCTCCCGTTGGTCTACAGCCCTGGTCCCCGTCAGTCTACAGCCCTGGTCCCCGTCGGTCTACAGCCCCGGTCCCCGTCGGTCTACAGCCCCCTCCCGTCGGTCTACAGCCCCCTCCCGTCAGTCTACAGCCACCCGCCCTCCCGTCGGTCTACAGCCACCCCCGTCAGTCTACAGCCCACCCCCCCTCCCGTCGGTCTACAGCCACCCCCGTCGGTCTACAGCCCCCTTCCGTCAGTCTACAGCCCCCGTCCCTGTCGGTCTACAGCCCCCGTCCCCGTCGGTCTACAGCCCCCATCCCCGTCGGTCTACAGCCCCCTCCCATCAGTCTACAGCCACCCACCCTCCCGGTGGTCTATAGTCCCTTCCGTCAGTCTACAGCCCCCGTCCCCGTCGGTCTACAGCCCCCCGCCCTCCCGTCGGTCTACAGCCCCCGTCCCCGTTGGTCTACAGCCCCCTCCCGTCGGTCTACAGGCCCCTCCCGTCGGTCTACAGCCCCCTCCCGTCGGTCTACAGCCCCCTTCCATCAGTCTACAGCCACCCGCCCTCCCGTTGGTCTACAGCCCCCCGCCCTCCCGTCGGTCTCAGCCCCCGTCCCCGTCGGTCTACAGCCCCCGTCCCCGTCGGTCTACAGCCCCCTCCCGTCGGTCTACAGGCCCCTCCCGTCGGTCTACAGCCCCCTCCCGTCGGTCTACAGCCCTCTCCCGTCGGTCTACAGCCCCCTCCCATCAGTCTACAGCCACCCGCCCTCCCGTCGGTCTACAGCCCCCCGCCCTCCCGTCGGTCTACAGCCCCCATCCCCGTCGGTCTACAGCCCCCGTCCCCGTCGGTCTACAGCCCCCTCCCGTCGGTCTACAGCCCCCTCCCGTTTGTCTACAGCCCCCGTCCCCGTCGGTCTACAGCCCCCTCCGTCGGTCTACAGCCCCCTCCCATCGGTCTACAGCCCCCTCCCGTCGGTCTACAGCCCCCTCCCGTCAGTCTACAGCCCCCTCCTGTCGGTCTACAGCCCCCCGCCCACCCGTAGGTCTACAGCCCCTGTCTCCGTCAGTCTACAGCCCCCCTCCCGTCGGTCTACAGCCCCCCGCCCACCTGTCGGTCTACAGCCCCCTTCCCCGTCAGTCTACAGCCCCCTCCCGTCGGTCTACAGCTCCCGTCCCCGTCAGTCTACAGCCCCCTCCCGTCGGTCTACAGCCTCCCGCCCTTCCGTCGGTCTACAGCCCCCGTCCCCGTCAGTCTACAGCCCCCGTCCCCGTCAGTCTACAGCCCCCTCCCGTCGGTCTACAGCCCCCGTCCCCGTCGATCTACAGCCCCCTCCCGTCGGTCTACAACCCCCTCCCGTCAGTCTACAGCCCCCGTCCCCGTCAGTTTACAGCCCCCTCCCGTCGGCGTACAGCCCCCTCCCGTCGGTCTACAGCCCCCTCCCGTCGGTCTACAGCCCCCCGCCCTCCCGTCGGTCTACAGCCTCCTCTCGTCGGGTCTACAGCCCCCCGCCCTCCCGTCGGTCTACAGCCCCCTCCCGTCGGTCTACAGCCCCCTCCCGTCGGTCTACAGCCCCTGTCCCCGTCGGTCTACAGCCCCCTCCCGTCGGTCTACAGCCTCCCGCCCTTCCGTCGGTCTACAGCCCCCGTCCCCGTCAGTCTACAGCCCCCTCCCGTCGGTCTACAGCCCCCGTCCCCGTCGGTCTACAGCCCCTTCCGTCGGTCTACAGCCCCCTCCCGTCGGTCTACAGCCCCCTCCCGTCAGTCTACAGCCCCCGTCCCCGTCAGTCTACAGCCCCCTCCCGTCGGCCTACAGCCCCCTCCCCTTGGTCTACAGCCCCCCCGCCCTCCCGTCGGTCTACGGCCCCCTCCCGTCGGTCTACAGCCCCCCGCCCTCCCGTCGGTCTACAGCTCCCTCCCGTCGGTCTACAGCCCCCTCCCGTCGGTCTACAGCCCCCTCCCGTCGGTCTACAGCCCCTGTCCCCGTCGGTCTACAGCCCCCCGCCTTCTCGTCGGTCTACAGCCCCCCGCCTTCCCGTCGGTCTACAGCCCCCCGCCCTCCCGTCGGTCTACAGCCCCCTCCCGTCAGTTTACAGCCCCTGTCCCCGTTGGTCTACAGCCCCCTCCCGTCGGTCTACAGCCCCCTCCCTCTCGTCGGTCTACATCCCCCGTCCCCCTCGGTCTACAGCCCCCTCCCGTCGGTCTACAGCCCTCTTCCGTCGGTCTACAGCCCCCCCCCCGGCAGCCATGAGAATACCCAGATATTCCCCTAATCCTCGTTTAACAGTAACGCACGTCCCCTCACATTGCGCCACCTTTTACTGCCAGACATAATCCTATAGGACAGACGGCCCAGCACGCGCCCACCTCCCTCCCTAACTCACTAGACTCTTCTACACACACACACACACACACACACACACACACACACACACACACACTCACACACACACACTAGACTCTTCTATACACACACACTAAACCCAGCCACCAGCACCAACCCTAAAGTGCTATCCATCCCACACATGTACACTAACTTGATTTATTTGGCCAATTTTCCCCATTGACATCAATGTGTGATTTACCTTATTGTCCCAATGTAAATGTTAAGTTTGGACTCAAGTTCATTAGTAGGATAGGGGGTCTTTGTGTGTGTGTGTTTGTGAATGTGTGTGTGTGTGTGTGTGTGTGTGTGTGTGTGTGTGTGTGTGTGTGTGTGTGTGTGTGTGTGTGTGTGTGTGTGTGTGTGTGTAGAAGCGCCTGTTCGTTGTTTTAATCCCTGGGCTTATTTCAACCCCAAGCGCCCCTCATCAGAAGGTTTAGGGGGAAACCATATCCAAACAGAGCCAGGGAGGAGGTGGGCTCTTTTCTCTCTCTGTGATCCCCTCCAGCCCCAGAGTGTTACCAAACATGGGAGGCCATTACCTCCTCACACTCATCTGGTTCCAATCTCAGCCCAGTTCAGCTTTATCTGCTAACGCTAACCCACAGACCAGACCAGACACACACGCCTCTGTCTGTCTAACTGTCGGTCTGATGGTCGCTTTGTCTGTCTGTCTGTTTCTCTGTCTACCTTTCTCTCTCCCTCCCTCCTCGGTCTCTTAGTCTTGCTCTCCCCACCTCTGTCTCTCTCGATTACCCCTCTGCTTCCCTCTCTCCCCCCTTCTTTCTAATCCCTCATGTTATGAAAGGGTGCAGAGCCTTTTTCATGCTGAGATTCAGCAGGAGTTTTGCATTTGGAAGTCATATCTGAAAAGGTACGTTGTGCCGTGAATCTGAGCCCCATAAAATGAATTTGCATTTCACAGCACAAGGGTTTGATAGAGCGGGACCGGAGTCTGGGGCAAGACTGACCGTGGTTATTGGAACCATCTGCCCCGAATCTTCATTTGCAGTTACACTCCGAGTCCAGTTTCAAACCCCCTCCCCACCTGTTGCCAGCCGCTGGCCCTCCTCTAGTTCCTCTCTCTCCTCCCACTTTTATTGCTTCGTTCCTTCTCTCTGTTACGCGCACACATTTTCGTTTTTTCTGCCCACTTCCTCTCGTCCTGTCTTTTCACCTCTCTCCCTCTCTTTCTGCCTCTCTCTCCTCCATCTCCTCACCTGCTTCCCTCCCTCCCTCTCTCCCTCTCTTTCTGCCTCTCTCTCCCTCTCTTTCTGCCTCTCTCTCCCTCTCTTTCTGCCTCTCTCTCCTCCATCTCCTCACCTGCTTCCCTCCCTCCCTCCCTCTCCCTCTCCCTCTGACTCTCTCCACACACACACCCTCCCTCCCTCCCTCCCTCTCTCTCTCCCTCTGACTCTCTCCACACACCCTCCCTCCCTCCCTCCCTCTCTCTCTCTCTCTGACTCTCCACACACACACTCTCTCTCTTTCTCTTTCGCTCTCTGAAGACATTGTAAAGTAGTGTGGATATTGGA
>NC_034190.2:53285422-53290422 GCF_002021735.2 Oncorhynchus kisutch | reverse complement strand
TCACACAATGTAGTCCTGGGTGTGTGTTCTCACCCTCAGACAAGCCAACAAGGCACTAAGATCCCAAGTCCTATATATCCTAAATAACACCCAATCTATGAGAAATGTGCAAAGTTTGCAGTATATCCCTCATTACCTCCTGAACATGTGGACCACTTTCTTATCCTGAAATCTCAACTTTGCTCACAAATCAGGCTTCATTTTGATTAATTTCAGAAGTAGCTCAAACTTCTCATCCATCGCTTCCCCCACAGGTGACACTTTGCTGGTAATTCCTCCCTTATACCACATGTCCATCAAGCAGGACTGACAGACTGACAGCCACGAGGCCTGCATGACTGCCCACACATCCATTAAGACTACAAGCTGTCAAAGGTTCCTGTCTTTGTTTGCCGTGGACCCGTATACGCGTCGCACCCGGGAGCCCTCTTATCACCCCTTCCTGTTGCATTGGTCCCAATTTCCTGGCCACTAGGAGTCTGTGTTATTGTTCGAATCTTTTGAAAATGTATAATTCTCTCCCTTCCTTACTTCAGGCTCATCATTGACGTGTACTTGAGTGGATCTCTCTCTTCAAGTAAAATCTACTTAGTGAACCTTATTTTGTATTACCTAGATAGGACTCCGTTCCTATGCCAAAGGGCCCAGCCTTGGGTACCCCCCCCCCCCACACACACACACACACACACAGACGGACAGAGATACACACACGTACACAGACACACAGAAGACGGTGTGTGAAGGGCCCTTTCATTGATGGATTATTTGGGGTTCCTGCGCTAACTGTAGGTAGGATGTGAGGAGAGTGTACAAGGTGATCTGAGGGAGGTTGAGATGTTGCCATAGTGGAACTGCATAGTTGTAGTGTTTGGTTCAAGGCAAAGACATGCAAAGACACACTGTGGTCCAGCCAAACCTCTAAAAACGACTTGCATATAGTCACCTTAACCTTCACAACCTCACAATTGCCACTGTCAACACCAGCGGAGGCTGCTGAGGGGAGGACGGCTCATAATAAATGTATTTGATACCGTTCCACCCATTCCGCTCCAGCCATCACCACGAGCCCGTCCTCCCCAATTAAGGTGCCACCAACCTCCTGTCGTTAACACACACACACACACACACACACACACACACACACACACACACACTCTGCCACAAGCCTCTCAGGCAGATCAGCTCCACACCCACACACCTGTTCAATTTAATTGGTCCCTTGTATAAAGGGCACTTCTTAACACAGCTAAGTAGACTTTGGAGAAGTACCCTTGTATTTAACCCCCTAAAACAGGGAATGTCTGTCTGTCTGTCTGTGTCTGTTTGTCTGTCTGTCTGTGAGTGCACACGTGCATGGGTTGTACCTTAGCCGAGTGGTGGCAGGGTGTGTCTCTGCTCAGGCTGGTGTTTTATGATGTCACATGTGGCCCTCGCTTCTCAGGAGGAGAAGAATAGAAGGTAAATAAAGAAACAATCTGGAGGTTTTCTGCCTCTGTTGCATCTCATTTGAGGGCCTCGTAAATCAGGGCTCCACCTGCATATAGAGTGTTCGCAGCCCCCCCCCCCCCACCCCCCAACACACTAACATGCAGCTCATTAGAGCCCACAGCCAGACCCTCTGCTACCTTGCAAGGTGTGTGTGGGGGTGGAGGTTATGGGTGCTCAGTGTGTAAAGCCTGGTCAGGAGTGCCCCTGCAATTCCACCGCACCCCCCCCCCCCCCCCCCCCCCCCACCCCTCTACATCGCTCGCCTCAGCCGAAGCTGTTCCCCATCTGTTCATAAAACATGTACAATACCCGTGTTTGAGCTCCCAACAGGCGCTGGGACAAGTGCACTCTGACTTGAACCTGCGCAAGACATTGGCTCTTTTCGCTTTTTTTTTTTAAAAGGGATAATTTCGCCTCTATGCCTGGTTAGTTTTCAGTGACTGTTTTCACACATAAAATGAAGGGTCTGGACTGCATCATTTCGGACTGCTTAACGTATAAACGGTGGCGGCAGTAGATCACTGTTTTACTATGTTGTCCACTGCAGAGTGGGAAGAGTATTAAGTACTGAGGTATTCTCTGTGAGCTCAGTGTAGAGGACAGTGTATCAAAGGACCTCTTTTTCAAGTTGACATTGAGTATGGCTAGCTAATCGCTTAAAACATGGACGACAAAAATAGTCCAATCGGAGCAGTCAAGCTAATCAACTCAACATGTCTGGTTTCCAGTAAAGCGCTGGAGGACGAGACTGTTTGCGTGGACAGGAAACCTCTCGCACAATCAGTGTCTTACTCTAACTCACTGTCACAGTCAGGTACTTGCATGCGAGGCATCCACAGGTTATTGTTGATGTTAAAGACCTGCAGTGCTACGTGCTACATGCTACATGTGCGTAGGCGTTGTCTCATTATTTTTAGTGCTAAAAGGCTTTGTTATCTCCGATCAGGTTAGTAGTGGAGTAACCTAACACTCCTTCTCCCAGCGGGCTCACCACAATGCCATAGTGTGAGGCACAGCTGCAACTTTGGGGCACACTTATGTTTAGTTAGCGTACCGCGCTCACCAGAACCGTGTGCGAACATGAACCGGCCTTCTCACCTCGGACCAGACCCGCTATTTCCATATTTACTCACAAAACACCACACCTTCTGCAATCGCTCACTCCCTGACCAAGAAGGCCATTCAGAGTTTACGAGCAACAGAATCGAGCAAGCCTGTAAATGTTCTGTTGGAAAGTCAGATAACTTTAAAAAAAAAAACTGTAACCATAGAATTCAACTGGGAAGGTTAGACCAGAAACGTAAATATCCTTACAACCAACTCAAAACGGCCAAAACGTAAATATGTTACTAGTAAATCCATGAGATTGGGTTGCAATATAAAAGAAACAGAGAGGTAGAAGTTGAGGTGAGAGGAGGCTGATTATGAGCCAGCAATGAAAAGCCCTAGCCAGCCCTGTCTCGTCTCAGCCCCCAGAGGATCTGCCCAGCGACCAACAGAGTATCAGTTCCACCAGAATACCCCACCAAGAGAAATTAGATCTTCTATAGAGCTTTGTGGAGGAGCAGAGCTGTGAGATTTTCCTCCTTCCAGGCTCTTCTGAGGGCATAGGTTAGCAGACAGACACCTGGGTCATGTTCATTAAGGCAGGCAATGGAAACTGTTTTAAAGCGTTTCGCAACTGGAAAACGAAAATGTGCTTTTCGTAGTGGACAGGTCCATGTTGTCCCTCCCTGTTTCAGTCTGTTTTCTTCCATTTGGTGCCTAAATGAACACTACCTTGGAGCCTTCAGACACTCTCCACACTCTCTAGAAACTGTCATAGTCTTATTTGCCACCAGCGAGAGCCATTGTCCCACCAAGCTACTACCACTACATTGATCTTGTTTTCATTTGGATTCTTGTCCTGTACCACCAGGCCTTCGTCAGTGTATCATTCACTCAGTGCCCTTTGGTTGGTCTCGTTTTGCAATAGTTTATACTCAGTCATACTATGCCCAATATGTTCACATTTTAGTGAGAAAGTTGATATTGGACATGTAACCTGTAATATTTGCTGAGCCCTCCTCAGAAATCTTTGATTTTAGTGGCTGAACTTCTCAGTCTTGTGTGCTTAGCAGCAATCATGGCGCAGCAGTTTGGAAGTATGTGTGGTGTGCTCCTCGTCTAGAGCAGAGAGGTTCATTTTCCTCCAGCAGTAAATAAATAAAATGGTGGCAGCTCGCGATCAACTCCCTGGTTTCTTCACTTAATTTCTGCCCCACAATGAGCCTCTCTTCTTTCCTCTCCTCCTCCTTTCCTCCGTCTCCTCTCATCTGTCTAAGGGGTAACCTGAAACTGCTCCCTCGTTCCCGGGGCGGCCCAGGGGTTACAAAGGGTGATCAATATGTGCCAAAGAAAGTCTTTAGACAAGTGAAAGAAGCCGCAGTTTTCTCGACCTTCCCCTCCTCCTCCCTCCTTTCCCCCTTTCCTCTCGCTGCTCGGAGGAGCGACAAGGTTAGGGGCCCTTGGCAGATAATGTTCTGTCTACTGACAGATATGGACACACACACACACATACACAGTGTTGAGAAAAATCCAAAATGTCCCTTTTAAGGGACAAATAGTCAAAATAACCCTCTTTGGAGCCAATGGTTTGAGAGATGTGAAACTTTCTGGTATTATCTACTTTGCCCATGGTAATTCAGGCAACTTTGATATGATGGTGACTAAAGAGATGAAATTCACACACACACACATACTTGAGAAGATAGAGGCTCAGCTCTGTGTGTGCTGGCTTTTAAAACAGGTTCACCTCTGACCTCTGTGTTCTCCAACAGGTGGTGGATGAGATGGGAAATGTCAAGTTCTGCCTGGACGAAGGCTCGGAGGCTGGCGGGAGCTGGCTCAAGTACGTACGCACCGCCCCCTCCTTCGAGGAGCAGAACCTGGCGGCGTGTCACCTCAGTGGAGACCAGGTGAGTGGCGCCTCCTTCCTTCTATGGGCTGCCAGGGTTTAGTGGTTGGGCTGTGAGTGGCACCTCCCTCCTCCTATCAGCTGCCAGAGTTTAGTGTTTGGGGCAGTGTGGCACCTCCCTCCTCCTATCAGCTGCCAGGGTTTAGTGGTTGGGGGATAAGTTTAGAAGCACCTAACACATGGCAGTGTCAGAGTGGCTATTGCCTTTCTTCCTACCCACCCAGTGCGAAGAACAGTGGACTGTGAGTCTGCGTGTGTGTGTATGCTTGTCATTGTTAGTGTGTGTGTGTCTGCATTCGTCTAAGTAAGCGTTGTGCGCATGATTTTATTTTTTTATTTCACCTTTATTTAACCATGATGATGAGTAAAAGAATGGCTCTATTGTGTGTCCAAGGCTGGTACGTGAGTGCCTCGCTGAGTAAGTGACTCATGTTAAGAGGTAGAACAATAATACACCGACACACCTGCGTCTCGTAATCACTCTGGGTCCTTCTCTGGAAGCCAGCCATACTCTCTGCCCGTCCAGAAAGGAAACCTGGAAATGGAACACTCCTGG